>NC_041378.1:19294025-19561525 GCF_900634415.1 Cottoperca gobio | reverse complement strand
GGATTCTGAGAGCAGAGAGTTCTGATTGGAGTTATAAGGTTTAATACTAGAACGGCAACAGCATCAGCACTCGCAGAAATGTAATTATTTTAAGTGAAGTTGTTCATTTTCATCTATTTCTTTTAAATAAGTAAGGATGAAGAAAAAAACTATTTAAAAATCAGTTTATTGGATTAATTCATTTTACAATTGCTTTAGGCAATTTCATTACAGATCGAAATGGTCATATACATTGCAAAATTCATCAATTAACTGTAGGCTACAACAAACAAGATTGTAGATTAAGAACATTAAGATAAAGTTAAAATGAATTTTCCACAATAAAGTGTTGCTTTAGTTGCTCTATGGTAAATAAATAAAAGAGTGCTTGTTATAGTAAATGTTCTTAGAAAAATGCTCTGCATTATAAAATGATAAAAAATAATATATGAGTGCCACAGAGTTATGGGCATGGCCAATCGGCAGGGATGCGAGCCTAACATAAAGAGCCTGATGTCAGCAACAACCTGGCCACGTGGGTGAGATCATATCCCAGAACGTTTTTGTAAGAAAAGGGGGGGGTCCAGACTAAAAGTGTTGGTGAAGATGCCCAGACTCTTTATCTCCAACATGCTTTATTCATTTTACAATTGTGTACAGTGTACAGAATGTACACTTACAACTTTTATTTTAAATGCACTAACATTAGTAACAGTGTGAAGAGGTAACAGTGATGACGTTGTGTCAAACACGTCTCTGTGTTGTGTTGTAGAGATATCTACTGAAGTTAGCATTCTAACAGCTAGCTGCGCTCCGTCCAGGCTGTAATACCACTTGTTCCTCTAGAGGTGATAGTGAGTCAGTGTAGCTCCAGTCTGCCCTCAGAAGAACAGCTGCTGCTTATGGCTTGTCAACAATACAGCCATGTTGTATATTTTGTTTATTGGACTATATTCAAAGTGGCAGTCTCTCCGGGAGACGTTGAGACGCCCTTCATCGCCAAATCTGTATGGCTCCAAGTCAGGGTCATCAAAAATGAGCAAAACAAGGTTGATGCATTTCACGACACCTGGCGCCGCTGAATCCTTAACATCTACTGGCAACACAATCTCAAACGAGAACCTGTATAAGGCTGCAACAACATAGCGAAAGAAACGTAAGCACAGAGGTGTCGAGGACTGGAGTTATATGGTCTGATCTTTTTGTCCTTTTTGTCCTTTAGAACTCTTGCGGCTCAGCTCTGAATATGTTGTATTCGATGGATTGCTTTGTTTGGACGACCCATAAGCAGATTATTGCAATGATCTCACCTGCTCTTAAAGGGCCTATGAAATGATAAACATGAATTTCTACTGATGATAGTAAATGCTATTTGTGTTGTAAAATTATGTGTTATTTATGACACAATGATCGCAGTATTTAATAAATTATGATTTAGTATGTCGACGACCGATGTTTACATTGCCGCTACCGGAAACACCCGACGTCGTGTTCTGACGTCACAAGTAGAAAACAGTCCACCAGTTGAATACACAGACATACACAGGCAGAAGCGGCAGACGTGGCGATGTCGGACTCTGGCTCGGATATTTCGACAGAATCGAGAGATAGTGAGCCGTCAATAGACTCGTTGGACCTTCAAGAAGAGGAGTTTATTGAAGAGGATGCCGGTGTCGTGGATTTAGATCATGCGGGCGAGTTTAACGTGGTGGAAACAGAGCAGCGCGAGACACAGTATTCAAGATGGAGACACAGACGGGAGCGGACATGCGGATGAACGTGACGGTGAATCTGGATTTGGCAGATTTCCTGTGCGACAACAGAACACAGACAGGTATACACATTTGACTATAGTTCATAGAACTTATCAATATATTGTAAATACATCATAATAAAACGGAACATTATCCTTGATCGTAAATAGATCGATAGCTATCGTTAGCTTACTAGCGAGAATTGTTATGAACTGGACTAGTTGTCCGCAAATGGCTCGATCGCTAAATATTAAATTACTTCTCTACTTGGACACATCGACGTCTGTAAAGCTTGATAATTTGATTCTTTCTCGAAGTTTCTACGGTTTCTACGGTTCTATCGTTGTGTTTGATGTCAAACGTCATATATTACGAGGCTGTATATAAAGCATTAGCTATGAGCTAACAAACAGACCGGAGGATATATATAAAGTATAGTCTGTATACTGACCGTCTCACCTATAGTGCTTACGAGCCTGTCGTCAAACACAGGCATGTAAAAAGTATGAAATTAAGAAGACGTTAATATTGGCCTTTTTCTGGATATTGCATATTGTGTACATGTCCTTACCACTTCTTTTGTACATTTAGGTGTACATTTGAAAACTGTACAATTATGGAAGCAATTGAAGAGCTGCTGCCAAGAAAAGGATGTCATGGAGGAATTCAATAAATATGAGGGACATAGTGCAAACATAACCTGCATAACAGATCACCCAGGATTCAAATCAAAGTGTCTGGATGTTTGGGTGTTGCAGATAGCCTACCAAAGGTATTCAAAGAGGGACAGACAACAAGCAGGTGATCAGCCACGTAATGAGTAAGTTACTTGTGTAATTTGCTCAGAAACTTTTATGTATTTTTGGGAAGTCGAATGGTCACTCTGGCAAAGTTACAGAATACATAGATAAATAAGCAAATAAGGTTAAAGTGATTACCATTGACATAACCATAACACGTTATCTGCTATTTGAATTCAGCTATTATACAATTTTAATTCTGCTATTTTATACTATTTTAATTCGGCTATTTTTATAATGGTATTTCAGTCTCAGTATATATATATATATATATATATATATATATACATATACATATACATATACATATATTTATCGACGCACTTGTCTTGTCCATAAACACGACATTTTATCCTCTTTTGGCTTGAAACAATAAATACATTAAACAAGTAGCACGGCTTACCTTTGCTCTCCCCCTTTTGGCGAGTGTATTTAGTGTCTCTTTGGTGGAGGACTCTGCACCGGCGGACGTGTTTGAATCGGCGTGCTTGTCTTGTCCATAAACGCGACATTTTATCATCTTTTGGCCACAGAAAGCTAGATTTGGAGACGGCCCCACATCCCCATACAACACATCGCTTCACAATTATCCTTGACGATCGATTGTTGTCCGTTCTTTCTCGTAATAATTGACAGCAGTCTTTGCTGGACGCTTCAACACAGACAAACACTGGCGGCGGCTGTATTATACTACCCGAATATTGCCGAAGTGGATGCTCTCGGCGCAGCGATCGATTGTTGTTAGCGGAAGTCATTTTTCTGCTGTTATGATTGTGATTTATTACGAATACATCAATATTAAAAATATATATATGGCACATTTCACAATAGATATGCTACCTCTATCATATACCAAGGCCAATAACACTGACAAAATATAATTTCGTAGGCCCTTTAACAAACACATGCATGAGTTTCTCTGAGTCAGTTAGGGAAAGAAAAAGCCTTTGATTCTGGAAATGTTTCTTGGGTTTACATAAAGGCGACCTCCTTGGGGATGCCGCTGATATTATCCTTGAAGCTGAGTTCATCATCCTGTGATTTATAGTTGAGACCATTACTCGGTTGGTTAAGTAGCTTTAAGTGTCTGTATGTTTACAATGCTTCTTTTATTTGGTGCTGGTTTAATAATATAATAAAATACATAATAATATAAAACATTATATGCTGATGTGATAGTTTTTGCTCAGTTTTACGTAAAGATTCATGTATCAGGCAAACGTTGGGAAAAAATAGTTTGCGTTTGCGTACTAGGTGACAGATCCGATGGCCGGAACTCAACAGTAAACAAGCTTGAATTCTACTTTTACTTGTCAAGGTCTAATGTATTCTATGTTCAGCCTTCAGTACATAATAGTCCACAATCAAACAATGTATGCCTTGTCCGGAAGTGGTTGCCTTGTTTTTCTTTGTTGCATTTTGCTCTCATTTCCTGCTGCTCTGAAAGCACTGCTTGTTTTCATGCCCAGAATGATGCCTTTTTTCAGTCCTCTAATTTGGCTGGAACACTCTCATTTTAAATTAAAATGTTCTCTTACTCTCTGAAAACATTTTAGTCCGTCTCTCTCTTTCTCTGTCTGTCTGTCTCTTCAAAGGCCAGATTCAGAAACACTTAATCAGCCGGCTGATGCTGAGCAGCAATCTAACATAGCGCTGTGCTGGCCTAGAAGAACAAGCTAGGGTCTGCTATTTTTACCGTGTCTCTCTGTGCCCTGAAAATTGGGTGATGAAGAAAAAACAAGAGCTTTGTCTGAGTGCTGCCCCGTTTTAAAGTCCCAAGATGCTTTATTTCACACAGTGTCTCTTTACTCTCACAGCACTGAGCCTCAACCTGTTTGGGTATTCACTAGAGCGCTGCTGCCTCCGATATCCTCCGCTACCAATAAATGACAATTGGTCTGGCTTGTTTCCCAGAGGAACTTCATGCAATACAATCCAGCATTCGGACAGCTGCGTAAATTCACTTTAGCAGTTGATTATGTGGTACTGTTTTCAAAATGTATCATCTGCTGGTCGAGATAAGAGATCTTTTGTCACCTTTTGTGCTTCATCTTTTACACAGTACTTGTAGGAGCGTATACAGAGACAGGAGAGAATGAATGCCATAAAAAAAC
This sequence comes from Cottoperca gobio, assembly GCF_900634415.1. NCBI lineage: Eukaryota > Metazoa > Chordata > Actinopteri > Perciformes > Bovichtidae > Cottoperca > Cottoperca gobio. The sequence goes on along the minus strand of NC_041378.1, from coordinate 19,556,878 downwards.
AGTAACTCCTTAACCGAAAAGCCAGTAACTGAATTCTCCATGGAGACAATCTTTTTTTTTATATATCTTTCTAAATCAATAACCAGGAAACTCCAGATGTGTGCTGTGACAGGATGTAAAAAGTAGTGAGAAGCTGAAGTCTGCAGACTGTAATGTGCTCTAGAGATGGGTTTAGTCTTTTTTTACTATTTAAAGTATAGTGAGGATATTAACTAATTATTTAATAAGTTATTTATCTAAGTATGGGTTCTTACGTCTTAAGCCAAGTTAGATTTAAAGACTTTTTTTTAATGCCACTCGGACTGACCAAATTTATTTTGAGATTTTAAATTGCAATGTCAGAATTTATAAAATAAAAATACTTTTTATGGTGTTTTTGGATCAACTATAAAGTAGTGACGAAATGTAAAATTGAACATCATTAAATGAATAATAATAAGTTAAATAAAAAGTTCTCATATGTATGAGATATTTGGTTTTATAATGTATTCTGTGACCCATCAGATTATCATTCTCAGATTCAGTTTTAGGAAATTCAGCTATGTTGCCATATTTTTTAATCATATTTAAATGTTTTATTGTGATAGATGTTCCCAAACATGCCAGCTTGGATGCATTTCTCATGAATCGTATCAATGAATCATCCCGTACTGGTTTAGCAGCGATTATATACCCAAACACAGGACTTTCAACCAGGAGGCCGCTGTTAGTGTCCCGTCTGAAACCAACTCAACATTGACTTATTTTACCTTAAGGCCCTGTCACACAGTGGCGTATGGCTGAAACGTATGCTAGCGCATGTGAAAATTAGCATATACAACGTATGTGAACGTATATTGATAGCGTATCACGTACTTATACAAAACATATCAGAGCGAATGGCCAACGTATTCGACGAATGCCCAGCGAATGCATAACGCATTCCTAACGTATTCCTTCGCCATCTGGCGGAAACGTATGCCGGTGTATACGGAATATCGGCAATACGTTGGTGTACGTTGTTGAACGCTGAGGCCGTGAAACGTTTTTGAGTATGTTCAAAACCGTTCGTTCGGCATTCGTCGAATACGTTGGCCATTCGCTCTGATACGTTTTATATAAGTACGTGATACGCTATCAATAGGCTCTTTATACGTTCATATATGTTGTATATGCTAATTTTCATATGCGCCCGCATACGTTTCTGCCATACAGCACTGTGTGACAGGGCCTTTACTTTTGTTACGTCATTTACATATTTAACAAACGAAAGATAAATAACAAACATACTCATTTAAACTCAAAGCACAACTTTTTCCTGAACCTAACTGAGTAGTTTTGTTGCGTAAGTAAACCTAAAAACTAAGTAGGCATACATTAGAAGTTTATTTTGAAGTGACTGTATGCATGTAACAAGCAAAAACGGTAAGTTTTCTTTGAACAAGGAACTATATTTTAAAAAGATACTTGAATAAAGATAATTTTTTAAAGGAGGTCTTGTTCCCCCCTTTTATATTCTCTCTCTTATCTTAACGTCACATCTGAATTACTGAAGCTTTTGACTTTCCTGCTAATGTTAACCTTGGGAGGAGTAGAGTCAGTGCCATTCCCAAACAGGCAGGTGCTCATTAGTGCTTCTTGAACTGTTTTTATAATGCTCACATAGTCCAAACTGCTCGCTTAATGAAACATTGGCTTGCAGATCAATCAGAACCATCTGTAGAGTTGTAGTATGTGCCCACGTGAAGGTCTGGGTGAAGAAGCTCTCTGTCTGTCTGTCTGTGTCTGTCTGTCTGTCTGTCTGTCTGTCTGTCTGTCTGTCTGTCTGTCTGTCTGTCTGTCTGTCTCTCTCTCTCTCTCTCTCTCTCTCTCTCTCTCTCTCTCTCTCTCTCTCTCTCGCTTTGAAATCGGACAGCTGCTTTTGAATCACAAAGTGAGTTGTTCATTCCCTGCAACTTTCAAGTTAAGCTTATTAAGGCGTGATGGGATATCATTACATCCATTTTCATCCCACCTTTAAAAAAACAGTGAGAACTTTGTGGCTTTCTGACTCTTCTGTTGTACTAACACACGTTGTACTTTGCCTTCGCTTAGTCATCTATTTGGTTGCTGTGCAGCAGCACGTTGTTTGCTTTTGCAACAACTTATTTTAGGAACTCTCTTTGCAGGCGATGTTGATGGGATTGAGGATGCGATGAGAAAGTTAACAAGTTTCATCCCCGTTCTCATAACGTCAGCATACTCTTCTGCCAGAGAAGAGCACAGTGCAGACTGGTGGATAATACAGCGGTATGAGGAGAGATCTGGGTTATCCTCTTTCATCCGGGTCACAGCTGCTCTCTCTTTTCCTTATCACGGAGGGTGCTCCATCGGTGGTGATAAACATATTTTAGACTGACCCCTCTCTAAACATACAGAAATCCTTCTTTCTCCACATAGTAAAATCTCACAAACAGCAAAAAGCTGGGCATCACTTACATCCGTTGATTCTTAGGACTGCTGCTACTGCTAAGCCTTTACTCCTAATGACAGCATTAAGCTGTGTCTGCACATCTTCTAAAAATGTCAGTTTTTGTCGCTGACAGCAGGATTTGCTCATTTTTCGAGCAGCATCTTTTTGTTTACTCTCTAGCAATTCTTTCACACATCCCCCTTCTGCAAGAAACGTTTTACTTCCTACCAAATTCCATTGTATCTTCAGAAAACAATGCTTTTACGTGAGCTTTGAAGGAGCGGGAAAGGACTCTTGTGGATCGATCACAATGGGCTCTGAGATCATTATACTGTGCACCTTTTGACCCTAGACATCTGTTTTATTTCATAACCGTGTTTAACATAGCCATTGCCACAGACTCTGAGCAGATCAGACATACAGGCCTTGATGAGTTTATTGTGGGGAGAATAAAGACTCACTCATTTGATTTTCAGTGTCAATTTCCCTGAGTTTTGGAAAAGCCATCCATTTGTTTCTGTCACTCCCTTCATGATTTTCCTGCTTGCTCTGCCAGACCTTTGTCCTGCTATTGGAGAAGACCCAGCAACAGAAGGAGTCTCACACTGCACCAGTTAAGAAATCTCTAAATTCTACTAAAAAGTATTTTATTTGCAGGCCAGATAGAAGCCTTTTTGTTATAGTCAATAATTAACATAAGATAAAAGCATACTGTAGCATTCCGCCTATTAAAAAAAGCACTGAAGTAAGGTTAGCATTAGCTGATTGGTGTCAGATCCTTTATTCATGCTTAGCCAGCTGACTAGCAATAATAATAATAAAACTTGATTTATTTAGCACTTTTCAAAACACAGTTATGAAGTACAATAGTTATAACAAAATGATTCCAACTAAATAAAACAATACAATAATAAATAATGATGTTGTTTGAATAATTTTAAATATGTTTTAAAGGAAGAAAGAATGTGTAGTTACTCCAAAATAACTGTGAAGGTCCAGCCTTTGTGTCTAAGTCTACCTTGGAGCCAAAAAAAGAGAAGCATCTGTGGCTCTTAGGGAGTGAGAGGGGGCACAAGGTAATGAAACATTACAAATATAATTTGAGGCAAGGCCTCACTGGGCTTTAAAGGTAATGAGTAAAAATGTGTTTTCATTTTGAAGGGCAACAGGTAGCCAATGTCAGGTGTATGTAAGGGAAATAGTATTGGTGAAATGTGATCATGTTTTTATTTACCAGTTGAAATTGTGGCAGTTTTGGATGAGTTGTAAAGCAGGAAAGAGACATTTTGCTGATGCAGAGAGAAAGCAGAGAGTGGTGATGAAGGTGGCAATAACAGTTTCCAGATTTTTGGCAGAAATAAACCGTCTAATCTTTGAAATGTTTCTCAGCTGCTGATTCAAAACATTGATTTAACATGTTTTTAGAGCTGAGGCTACCACCACATCTGACACGTGGTCAGCACACAATAACTCTCAGGAGAGTTAACAATGCTCAGGCACTGTGTCATCCAAGGATTTACGTCAGTGGTATTCAACTAAAATTCAAAGAGGTCCATTAAAGTTCTGCGAGCAAAGGTCCGGAGCATCATGAAGTAGCCTAGTAGCTGTATCAACATCTGCACGTCATCAACAACTGACTGTCAAATCTAATAAAGAAAGTACAATTTAAAAACATTTTATTGTCACTTAACATTGAACTATACAGATATATATATATATATATCTGTAGAAATGTATAGTGTTCTTCTCGGGTTGCATTTAAAAATAAAATTTAGAAAATAAATAAAATAGCTTTTGAAAAATTGTGCTTAATCTTAATTAATAAAATAAAGTGTAGCAGCAGCTTGAGTGTCCCTTTTTCTTTAACTGTTTCACATCTTGATGTGAGAATAAAGTCTCAACACATTTTAACACTTGAACAGTTTAACCCAGACTAGCACATCCTGGGTTAAACTGTTCTCTGTGGCTGATGATGCTGACAGGTGGCCTATTTGCTTTATTTCGTCACAAATCAACATCACATTGGGCTCTGAGTGCTTATTTTCTGTGACCTCAGACTTGAGTGGGTATGTTCGGTCAAAAACGTTGTGCTTTTCCTCATAGTGTCGTTTCACATCACCACTTCTAATGAGCACCACGGTCTCTGAGCAGATGAGACACTGGTGTTGTGCTCCAGTGGGAAGGATGAACATGAATGAGTCCATTCTGGGTTGAAAGCTCTGTTGACTTTTCTCTTCTTGGAGAGCGCGATGAGTGGTTATTGTTCTCTCCCTGTCTGCCGTTCACTCGTCTCTTCGTCTGTGTTTCTCTCCTTTTCTCCGTCTTCTGTCCCTGTATCGCTAACTCGTCTTTCCGTCTGTCACTCGCCTCTCATCTGTTTGTATTCAGAGTCGCAATGTTTCCCGCCTGGAATGCACAGATTTGATTGGCTGTGTAGCATCACGTGGGATGGCTTAACTTGCATGTAATTGGTCTGTGAGTTTCCTGAACCGCTAAACTAGTGCCGTAAAGACGAAAAAAGATGCAGCCGGTTAAAATGGAAACGCCCCGTCAAAATTGAAAATCCCTCAATAATTTATTGATTATAGGTCCGGGTCCGGATAGGTCGGCGTCTGGGTCCGGACTCGGACCGCGGTCCTCCTGTTAGTGACCCCTGATTTGCGTGATACGCCATAACTCGTACAACTGGCAATTCAGACAAGGCAACGGCCGGTACTGTTGAAACCAGAATATTTGAAGCAACCAATCAGCACAGATTCCTGTATGTATTACAACAGCTAGTGGGGTGAGGTACATACATTATATTGTGTGTCAAACACCAAACTGCTTGTAATAACTTCGACATTCATAACGTCACTGTTAAAGTTAATGAGGAGCGCATTTTTGCCCTTGTACCACCATTAAATAAATAATTTAACAAATGACTCCCTGCAATGACAGATGATGAGCAGGGAATAGAAGAGTGAGCCGAGATTGCGAAATGCCTCCGTTTCTGTCTCCAAATCAATATTCTCCTCATTACTGAACTTCACTGGGATGTGCTGTGGGAGCCTTGGCTTCCGACCACTGCCCAGTTAACAGTTTGATCAAGCGTAATGAATTGAGTGTTCAGCTAAGGAGAGGACCTGCAGGCTCACAGGCCTTCTCTGGGACTCTCTGCCACACCATATCCCGTTTTCTTAACCCAAGCTGGAGTACTCCAAAAGAATTGGGAATCCGGTTGTATTTATACACCTTAACCCGTTTATTGAGCACTGCTGACTATCTGCGCAAATTGTTCAAAGGACGGACATTTTCTGAGCACTCACTAAAAGATGAATCAAAGCTTTCCATCCACTCAACGGTGTTATGAGGGGCATCGAGGGTGCACTTTGTGTCAAAGAAGCTGGACTCTGAGGTGATGGAGGAACCTCTTTAACCCCCCTCATTAGCTTCAGGAAGAAGAGATTTTGGCTGCGCTTCGCTCATGTCCTGCTGTGTTGTATCTCCATTGCGTTGCCTATACTGCAGCTTCATGAATAAGATTCAGACCAATTTACAAATACAAACTGTGATAAATAATCTTCTGCAAATGCCAACAGTCCTCCTGAATTCTAATCAGCTCTGTTGTTGTAAACCTTCACAATTACCATAAGTCAACAATCACAGGATAATCAGCACGCTGCAGACTGTACAGTATGTTCTTGGTGACAGTCAGAGTTTGAAAGAGCTACTTGAATCAAAAACAATCCGTTATGCACGTAATCTCATACAAATTCTCAAAACAGTCAACAGTCTCACTGCTTTGAGAGTTATTGGCAGACAAGACTAAATTCCTCCTCCGAGTAATGTCATCTGGAGGACGTTTATTCCATGTATTGTTGAACAAAGCTCCGGGGAATGAGGAACATGACATTAGCACAGATACAGTGACACACTAGTGGGGGTAAATGTATTATTGCATTATTTATGAACAAAACAATTTTATCTACATTCCTGCCAGTGATCAGGCTGAATCAAACACCCACATCTTTACTGTCCTCACTGTTTTGTCCACCTCATCGTGCAGGGCTGCTCTCCTTATGACAGTGCAGCAATTCACTGCTTATGCGAGTAAAAGTTAGTGTAAATGGGTTGGTAAATACAATAATAGGTCCTCTCTAGTAAAACAATCTCCCAGTCACACTTTTCATATCATACCAATAATTTAACACTAAAACTTTCTGGGTAGTGTCAGAGATAAAGAAGTCCAATTCTGGACCTCTTCGCCAGAACTTTTAGTCTTCAGCACAATTAACTAGTAATTGAAGTTTCAAAACAGGTAAAAAAAAAAAAAATTCACTGGAGACGATCAAATGCAATAGAGTTTATTCTTCAAAAACAAAGAAAAAAACCAGAATCTGCCCCTGGAACCAGACTAAAGATATACTAACTGATGCTCACCTTTTATAACAATAATACTCAGTCCTGATTGGTGAAAGATGGGGATGGACACCCCCCTTTTCTTACATATTTGCTTTTCAGCACTTTTATGTAGGTCACACGTGTGATATGATCTTACCCTCGTGGCCATGTTTTTGCTGACTTCAGCATTATGAAGTCTCTTTATGTTATGGCAGACCTGCTCGTAACCCTAGTGTTTTGATCCTTCCCATAACTCTCTGGTGATTGGGTGCTCACATGCTTCGATGTGCACACCCCTGACACTTGAGCCTCTCTCCTCAGACAAACTGCTTACTATCCCCCTCCAGTGACATGCTCACTCTACCTCGCCACTGGGCATGGAGACAAGTTAATATGCTGAATACATAGATTTTACATGTATATAAGATTACACACTAAATACATAGATTATCTTTTATCATAAAATGTAAGTCAGTTTCCTATAAACATTTACTACAACACTAGCTGTATACTTAAAACCACCGACAGGTAAAATGTACCTGCTATTAGAATGCATTCATTTTCAAGGTGCAAGGAACATTTATGTATCATATCAGCAACAAAATGCTATAGTTGTAGTCCATCAATGCTACTCACAAGAACAGACCCAGGACACACTCAGTCCTGAAACATCCCATTATAAAGACTCTTCTTCACTCAATGCATTGAGCAAGTCTCATGCCTGATGTACATTCATAAATCTATTTCTCTTGTCCATTGTGAAGGTTAGCCTGCACCTTATGACACAGCTCTATTATACACTAAACCCATCACAATGTAGAGTCTTTATCCAAATGCGCAAAGTTAATAGCACAAATATTACACCATTCTTTATAGAGGTAGATTGTAGCCGCTGGTGCTTACACATTTAAATGGCCATGTATTAAATCTGCTTCATCTTGATCCATTTTAACAACAGGGGGTGCTTTTAGGAAAAGTCAAATAATGGGGGACGTCTTTCTCTTTTTTTACCTGTGGGGCTTCTACAGTTAATTAAATGTTTTTTTTCACGAGCATTTTCATCCACATACGGATGAAAATGCTTGTGAAAAATATGTCAAATTTGTAGCTATACCTGTTATGCCAGATACTGTAAGGTTTGCTGGAACAGACACACCTGAACCCAAAAGCACGACACAGAGACAGGCAGAATATAATATAGTTCTTTAATCTACTCAGTAATCCAGGCAGGGTCAAATACCGGTAAATCAGTCCAAAAGGCAAACAAATCCAGTAAGGGGCAGGCAGAAGAATCGGAGTCCAGAAACAGGCAGGCAGGGTCAAAACGGGCAGGTCAGGAAAACAGGTAAACTAGACGATCGCTGGAGAGCTTGGCAGGAAAACACAAGACAATCTGGCAGGGAACAAGTGGAAGAGAACTGGTATATATCCTCTGAGAGAACTAATGAGGGAATGAGAAGCAGGTGAGGAGATGGGCTGATGAAACCAGGTGAGGGGAATAAATTGATTGCAGGCAGTGAGGATGAACCAGGATCTGAAATGATAAGAGAATTACTGACAAGGTAAAACCAAATGAAAACAAACTAATCGTGGGTGGAACGTGTGACAGATAATAATATAATAATACTAATAATAAGCTTTATTTGTATAGCACCTTTCATACAAGAATTGCAGCCCAAAGTGCTTAACAGCAAAAACATAACAATTAGTACAAGAATAGACAGAATAAGAGCATTTACATTACAATAATCACAATGTTGATGTAAATGAGTCTGAAGTACCATTATAAAAATAGCAGAATTAAAATAGTATAAAATAACATTGGAATTCATGCCTAGTTTATCAACATGCAAATCTTCTGTTTTGATCGGGCCAAAAAAACCTTAATTAGGACATCGCTAGTTCAGAATGTGGTCGACGCATGAAACTTCATTCTTGACCTTGGGAAGTAGTTTGACAAAAATAATCTTGACCCACGGCCCATTTACTGTTTATTTAAAGAGCTTTCAACTAGATCTCCTAGCCTTCATCAGTAAATGGAATGTGCTCAATTGTTATGGTGTTGCCTCAGTTGTCACGACGTAACTGAAATAAGGAACCTGATAACAAGTTGTGTGAGGGGGGATGGTAACCCTCCTTTTTCTGGCGTTAAATGTGAATGTCCTGTATGATACTTTTCCATACTGACCTGTTCTGGCTCAGAAATTACACTCATGTTTGTTGAATTTTTACATCACAGTTTACATTAAATGCCAACATTTGAGACTTGAGAGAAATTACAGAATTTCAGCGCAGCATCACATATCCAGATATTAAAAGCCTGCACACTGCAAACATCTGATGCTACAAACCCTAAAATCATGTTCCATTATAAAGACCAAACATAACATTAAGAAACTGCAGGAACCTTAGCGGTTCTATTCTATTCTGTATTTAGGCACACTGGTAAATATTTAAGTGTAACAACCTCGGACACAGGGAAGGAAGACTCAAATTCACAAAGCCAGATGCAGATGTAAAGTGTAGTGATAGCAGTGTGATACTGAAGCTTTGATACGTTTCTTCAAACTCTGGACTACAATTCCATAGAACCACAGCTTCGAAGCTTGCTTCAAATCACATAACATATGACGTCCGAAGCAATAATTGCTTCATTTCCTGAATGAATCACCGGAATGGTTCGCGGTCCAATCAGGTGATTCGCTGCCACTGCCTCGTCTCGATTCTGACAGGTTGAGACAGTTTTGAATTTGAGCGCCTCAACACTTTATAACAGCTCTAAACAATGCACAATTTGTGGGTTGTTGTCGTAGTAGTATGCGTTATTGCTGTTGAGTTGTTGGTATAGCATTTGTATTGGATCATTATGGAGCCAGCCAGGAAGAGAGGTTGTTCTGACATGTGGGAACACTTCAATCTGATCGCTCATGATAAGGTATGTGTCCTGGCTATTTAATATGTAACGTATTAAAATGATGTATATGATTAGTGTAGCCATTAGGCTATAGCTTTATAGATTGAAATTTCATTTTTATTTACAAATGGCGTTCTCTACAGGTCCGGTGCTTGACGTGTTCAACTGAACTGAAGTATCATGGGAATACTTCCTCCATGATTAGGCACTTCACTGCGATACATGGAGCTGCTGCTGTTAACCAGGGAAACACAAGTGGGTATATGTATTACACACTAATACAATATAATATAACTGTATTCCATGACTCATAGCCTACTCCATTTAAATGCAATTTCACATAAAAGCTTATTTTCTTTTATTCGTTTTCTTTCTTTGTCTTTATTTATTCGTCTTAGTGGACCGGAAGCGAGAGCTGGATGAGGCGCTTGTGAATATGGTGGTGAAAGACTCACAGCGTGGATGACTGTGGCTTCAAGGAGTTTGTGGCATTGCTTGATCCCACATACACTCTTCCATCCAGACGGGCTCTAAAGAACATGGTGGTCCAGAAATACAAGGAGAAGGCCAAGGCCAAGGATGTCATGCAGAGGGTAGAGGCTGTGAGCCTGACTGCTGATATGTGGACCTCCATTAATATGGATGCATATCTAGCAGTGACCTGTCATTATGTGGATGACTGCGAAGCTGGCCACAGTGCTTTTGGCAGTGCAGCCTTTCCATGAAGCTCATACAGCTGCTAACATCACTGCTGCAATGAGGTCTCCCATGGACGAATGGGGCACTGAAGGCAAAGTGACCTCGATTGTGACAGATGCAGGAGCTAATATGGTTGCCTCTGTCAGAAGTTTAAATCTAAGACATGCACTTTGCTTTGCTCATTCACTAAATTTAGTGGTGAAGAAGTCTCTTGATGCAACTCCTGGCCTACAAGACCTACGCACAAGGGCACGGAAAGTAGTCACATTCTTCAAAACCAGCACAACAGCAAAAGAGAAGCTCAGAGAAGTGCAGGAGCAGATGAATCGTCCAGTCATGAAGCTTATTCAGGAGGTGGACACACGCTGGAACAGCACCTTCCTCATGCTACAACGCCATTTCAAAGAGAGACAGTCAGTGGGGGCAGCTCTTGCGACGCTGAGAACAGACGTGAGACCTCTTACCTCTGAGGACTATGAAACAGCCGCTGCATGCCTGCAATTGCTTGGCCCTTTTTACCAGGCAACAGTAGAACTGTCCGAAGAGAAGAGAGTGTCAGGGTCTAAGGTTATCCCAATGACAAAAATGTTAATGTTATACTATGACACAATGGGAAAAATATTTTTCCAAATGTGGGGAAGTGATTATTGTGAGCAATAAAAGAAACCGGCTCAATCCAAAAACTGTTGAAAGGATAATGTACCTCAATAAAAGTCTTTGAGTGTTCCCCATCCCACATAATCACCCCCTGCCAGAGTTACACAAGCACACCCAACCTATGCCATATTTTCCCAGCACTCTCCTCAATAACACAATACACAATTTCATTAATCTTCATTTGTAAATACAACATGATATTCAGTGTTAGTGTGTGTGTGTGTGTGTGCATCAAAGAATTTTCAAGGCAAATCCGCTGCAGCCTTGCACTTCGCCAGTAGAGGTCATGTAAATGAAACTTCGAGTAATGAACCCATTTCCGAAGCAATTGGCTGTAGTGGTTCAGTGCTTCGCAAAAGCTTAATTTGCCCATCACTGGTAAAGTGTAAAATAAAATAATTTACTTGCAAAAAGGTAAGCATAAACTCAAAACGCTCACAAGGAGGATACACCAAGAATACTGCTGACACGCTAGTTTAATACACTGGGACATAACAAGACGAACTGTCACAAGGGGAGACAGGACTATTTATACATGAGGTGAGTGGGCACAGGTAGAAACAATCAGGGAAAGACACTGACGATGGCGGTAAAACACACAAAGGCAGGAAGTAAAGGGATCTGGAATGAGGGACAAGAGGTAGGTACAAAATAAAACAGGAAGTGCAATGACAAACAGTGACCGACAAGACTGGTCGTAAGACACGGTGACTACAACATGAACACTTTAGCAAACTCGACGAGACATGACATTAAGGTGTCAGTGGGGTGGGGTTTGAACTCTGGACCTTTAAATTGAGACATAGTTCTAACCACTAAACCATATCTTGGGTGGTGATGGTCTAGTGCAGGACTCAGGAACCTTTTTGGCTGGGAGAGCCATAAAAGCCAAATATTTTTAAATGTATTTCCTTGAGAGCCAGATATTTAATAAAAATAAATGTATATTCACAACTCACTCTTCAAATTGAACAGGTGTTCTTGTATTAAATAAACTAAACGCTTATGTTATGTATCTAATTTATGTGCACGTTTCAGTGTTTACTGCACGGATGTCAAACTCAAGGCCACAATTACATCCGGCCCATGAGAAAATATCATATGTCTATCATAACTGGCCCGCCGGTTTTGGTGATTAAATCAATGCATGGCACAACCACGGGAAAAGACATATTTGAGGAAGTATCTAAATGTGTGCAAAATAAAATTGCCCCGGGACAAACTGAAGGGACTGACGGCAGATGGAGCGCCTTAGATGCGCGGTGAAAGGGTGGATTAGTGGGCAGGATGCGGGAAAAGATGCAGCTGACGGTGTATCACTGCATCATACACCAGGAAGTGCTGTGTTGTAAAGCTCTGGAGATGGAACATGTAATAAGCACTGTAACACAGACAGGAAACTTGAGGAGATACATTCTGAACATGGCGGCGCGATGGCTGAGTCGAGGGAAAGTCCTGAATAGATTTTTCGAGTTGCGGGAGAAAATCTGCCAGTTTTTGGAAAGCAAAGGGAAACATACCACAGATCTCTGGCACTAAAAGTGTCGATGTGAGCTGGCCTTTATGTGCGACATAACCATGCATCTCACTGTTAAACCTCCAGCTTCAGGGCCGTGTGATCACGGACATGTATGATGCAGTGACAGCTTTCCAAGCCAAGCTGCCTGTGGGAGACTCAAATGCAGCAAGGAAACTTTGGTCACTACGTGTTTCCAAACACTGACAATCCATCTCTCCGGTGCGAGGGGGGGGCTGTCGGGGCTCCGGTGCGAGGGGAGGGCTGTCGGGGCTCCAGTGCGAGGGGGGGTGGAGGTGTCGGAGCTCCGGTACGAGTGCTGTCGGAGAAAATTGATTTAAAAAAACAAAGTTGGATAATTTCCCACGGCATATCTGATGATCTCTCACTAGTGTGCCGTGGCACAGTGGTTGAAAATCACTGTTTTAGATGGTAAAAAAACAAGACAAAGTACTGGCTTGACACTAAGACAGGAAGTCCAGAAGGTAGCAGCTGGGTAGAGTAGGGGGAAGTTCAATGTTTAGGGACTGTGTTTAATGGCCTGTGTGAGGTGAAGACACCCACATTGGGTGATGAAGATCATATTGAACCATACCGAAAGGGCATTAGTTAAAGAGCCTCACACCAGAAGCATCTGCTTTGATCTTTGTTGGATAGTTGGGATTGAAACTCAAACAGCTACGTATCAAGCATGTCAGTTTAGCATTGCTGTTGTCTGGTAAAGTACAACCAAAGTCAATTCTCCTGGTCAAAATCCTGGTCCTGTGACTTCCTGGTAATACAGTGAATGACAGACGGTTTAGCTAGTGAGATGCGCCATATATTACATTGTGTAGTTGTGTAGTTAAGTTACGCGCTCTCTACGGCATAGGTCAAGGTCAGGTATGAGATTAGGTCAAAGAGATCTGGCTCTCGCAGGGTGCAGCTGGCCTCCTATTGGGGTTTGGTGCCCTGAGATGAAGCAGATTGTACCTCAGCCTCCTATTAGCAACAAAACCTACTCCCAGTGCAATCACCTTGTCGGCTCAATCCAAGTGTGCAGATGTTGGTCATACTTATTGTCCATACTTATATCCTCATGTCAAGTCTGTGAAAACACACTCATTTCCATTGTGATGAATCAAAGTTCCCGATGCTGTAACTTATTTTTATGATTGTTTTCTAAATGCTTTATGATGGTACTGGTATAAACAATTTATGCAATATAAACTTCACTACATCAGAAAACATATAGGCCTGCATAAAACAAATTAAAGTTAATAAGTAAAAATACACCTGTATTTATAGTCACTATACAATTGATTGTCACATCATCATTTCCTGATGAGAAGATCAGTCAAATGTAACCACAACAATGATCCCATTCGGTTTTCCAGTCATTGGTTCCCATGTGAATATTACATGAATATACACCAATAAGTGTACATTTACATTTTTAATGCCTCATTTAACCTGTTGTCTCGTAGACTATTTCGCAAATAAATATGCAAATAATATATGCAAATAATATATGCAAATAATATATGCAAATAATATATGCAAATAATATATGGAATGGAATATAAATTGAGTTAACCCCAGTATAGTTAGTGTCAAGTCCAAATTTTCAATCACATACACCCAGGCATCACATCCAATGAAAGGAAGACGAGTGCAAACTGAAGAGGCCAAGCAGTGAAAGTCTTACTAAAGCTTTGAATACCACAGAGAAGAAAACTAGAGAGATGCACTTAGATTGAGCTAAATTAAGCATAACCATCACAAAAGACAGATATATCATCTAACAGTAAATATAAAATATATACTTTTGCATATTTGTACTTTTTAAGTATTTTGGAGAAACGAGTAGAATCAGTAGTTTTGATGATATACACATGTTTCTGTTGTTACAGTTATTAGCATTAACACAGTATAAACACATGGACTTGCTGCTGTCTATCAGCTGAGTCAGTGCAGTACTCTGATGCACTGTATCTTTTACAGAATGTCCCCTCAGGTAAAATGACCCCTGCCCTCCGCTGCATGGTACGACACATCTATACTCAATTTACCTCGCTGTTTTATGGATAGAATCTAGTACTTTTTTTCGTACAACGTTGGTCGAGGTTTCAAACTAGCGGAGCAGATACTAGAAGGTGAAGTTAAGCACTGCAGACCACTGATTGGACAGGGAGAATCGTCACTTGCGGGATACGGGACGTCCTGCACAAACCCTGCATTTTTGGCAAGCTACCGTCAAGAGCGATCGCAATGTTTTTGTTCACTCAACCCAGATCTTTAAATATGGCAGTCCAAAAAACTACACTTTACACTATGTACACCGTGCAGTAGAATCAAACCTCTATCCACAGTGAACATTGGGGATAGAGTGGGTTCCTAAAGTGAATCGAGCAGAGCTGTAGATACAGTAGAAACACGGTATAAGCCCAGCCCACGTAGTGGTGTTGAATTATACAACGTTATACAATTTTTGAACTAGCAATAATGTGGGTTTATTACCTCACAAGTGTGTGGTGATACACTTTAACCCTCTATGGTACCTTGTTGCCATACGCGTGGCTCCTGTACCGCAGGGACTGCAAGACTTTAGCATCCCAAAGAAAAGAGTGTACAGCTTGCTGAAATTCAAAGCTGAAGTTGCAAGTTGCCTTTGCAACGAGAGGAAAGTGTTGAAGAAGAGGAGAGACCATCATTCTAATGAATCTAGTCAACCCTGACCTTAGGCCTCTGTGTGTGGGGAAAAAGGGCTGGTGCAAATACCCTGTTTGTAAGGGTATAGGGAAAGTGTAGTGTTCAAAGTGTGTCACTTATCTATACTTCACTGCTGAGAAGAACTGCTTCATGAATTTCCATAAGCAGTGAGATAGTGAAATAGTTAGATAAAATATGTTTAAACTCTCGACCCATTCATTCCAATGGGTGGTTCCACAATGGTACAATGCTGCCTGCAGGCAACATTCAGACCTGTAATCTTGTTCAAATATTAAAATAACTATTTTCATATTATAAGTGGCATGCATTTTTATCTGTTGAGGCTATTTAATATTTTCCATGTGTTTTTAAATAAATGTTGTTCAAATTTGAAACAATAACACTCTTTTTTCATTACTTACCATTATGGTACGGTGTTGCCTCAAGGCAACGTACCCCAAAAAAATGTCTTTAGATTATGTCTATTTGGTCTATTCTATGACAAGAAAACATTCCAAACATTTTTTTCCAAACTGGCATCACCATGCGTACCATAGATGGTTAAATGCTGCTTGTGAATTAGAAGTTGCTAGTTCATATGTATTTGGCCCTGCAAACAGAATAAGCAAGTCTCTGGTGTGCAAGTTGACACATTCATCAATATGAATGGATTTCATATGCATGTCCTATTTTGGGTTTCCCTCCCCCTCCCTGTAGATAGCATGTTTTGTGCACGACTGAGCTCTCAGTGAATCCTGAAGAGTGCATCAGCTCACAGTGATGGGCAGGTAAAAGGCCAGGCAGAATTTACACAGTGGTTATCTTTTACCAGAAGAAAATTGAAATTGATGTGCAGTGATGTTCCTGCTGACTGTGAACTTTTAACCTGTGATGGTTGTCTATAATGGCAGGGATGAGTATAATGATAACATCAAGGATAAGGAGGAGAACGGTGTTTGGGATGTCAAACAAACCTAAATAGACATTTGCATTTTTTTAAATATTAATTTACCCAACTGTAAATGTAGAAGGTCACAAGGTATATTTATTTTTCACTATACAACACAGGGTTTCACAATATAATGTAAGTTGTACAACATATATACACATTTTTCAATTAGAATAAAGAACAATTTAAATCAAATAAAACAATATATATATACAGTTACTTATATACAAAGGCTTTAGTTTAAAGTGTAATTCATATATACCCAAAGTAATGTTTTTGTAGTATACAATACTTCATACATTTATCTTGCTAAAGTTGATACATCATTTCTACGTTTAGTACAGGGGTGTCAAACATGTGGCCTCACCAGTGTTGGGTTACAAAATGTTGTTTTCTTTGCTGAGAGTAATACTAGAGGCCTCGCTGCAGATAACATTTTAAATTTGCTGATGGTCACAGGAGAGCAACTCATGCCTATACCCTAAGTCAGGGGTGTCAAACATGTGGCCCACCGGAGGGTCCAATCCGGCCCACGGGATGGCTTTGCAAAGTGTAAACATTAGTTTTATTGATCATAAAGTAAAATACTGTTTCAGATACTTGTGACAAAATGTTTTGTGCCTTTGTAGATACACTGTGATCTGTAAGTTGTAACACACATGTAAATGATAAACTAATACTATTGTTGAAATTGCACCTTTATTTTCTTAAAGAGCCTACGAAATGATATTTCATCAGTGTTATTGGGCTTGGTATATGATAGAGGTAGCATATCTATTGTGAAATGTGCCATATATATATTTTTAATATTGATGTATTCATAATAAATCACGATCATAACAGCAGAAAAATGACTTCTGCTAACAACAATCGATCGCTGCGCCGAGAGCATCCAGTTCGGCAATGTTTGGGCGATGACGTCACAAGTAGAACATAGTGTTCGTCTGCATTGAAGTGTCCAGCAAAGACTGCTGTCAATTATTATGAGAAAGAACGGACAACAATTGATCGCCAAGGATAATTGTGAAGCGATGTGTTGTATGGGGATGTGGGGCCGTCTCCAAATCTAGCTTTCTGTGGCCAAAAGATGATAAAATGTCGCGTTTATGGACAAGACAAGCACGCCAATTCAAACACGTCCGCCGGTGCAGTCCTCCACCAAAGAGACAACGAAATGCACTCGCCAAAAGGGAGAGAGCAAAGATAAGCCGTGCTACTTGTTTAATGTATTTATTGTTTCAAGCATAAAGCCATAATCGGTCTAGGCCTACTGTATGTAACGAGTTTACACCAGGCCCTAGCCAATATCTCTGTTATTGTTTGTAGTATTAATAACTTTAGCTAATTACACTTCATTAGATTAATTAAGTATAGATTCAATGTTTATAACAGGCTTCCCCATTTTATTCTGTAGTTTGAGTAAAAGCGTGAGTCTATTTAACTTTTAACTATCACCCTATTATTACAGAGGTATTGAAACATTGTTGAATGAAGCCACTGACAGAACTGAGGATACCTGTATGATCAGCGACCATCTATTGGACATCCACACTGGGGAGGAAGCTGTGTGTACACCAGTAAGTATACAGACTGTAGGTCATCTGTACATTACAGTTGTAGTACCAGCAGACCTGCACATGACATGTTAAACATACAATCACCACATGCATGTACATAATTCATATATTTGTATAATTTGATATAATTGCTCTCAAATCAAATCAAATTTATTTGTATAGCCCAATATCACAAATTATACATTTGTCTCAGTGTGCTTTACAGACTGTACAGGTTACGACATCCTCTGTCCTTAGACCCTCGCATCGCACAAGGAAAAACTTCCTAAAAGAAACCCCAAAATTAAAGGGGAAAAAAATGGAAGAAACCTCAGGGAGAGACTGAGGAGGGATCCCTCTCCCAGGACGGACAGACATGCAATAGATGTCGTGTGTACAGGATAAACAACATAGTACAAATACAACATCTGACAGAAATTATGTTGTGCTGGAAAAAAAAGAAATAGAAAGTATGGATGAATCCAGGAAAATGTCAACAAGGCTTATCAAAAAGGAAAGTCTTTAGCCTACTCTTAAATCAATTCAACCACATCTTTTATTATGAATGTTATTAGATATTTCCTTTACGCAGACATGTATAAACATGCAATACAATTTCAAGCTGGTTTGAAAGATTTATTAGTAAAGCTGTGTTTGATATATTTCAGACATGTCGGAAAGAAATTGCTGTGCAGACGGATCCCACTCCACGGACACACCACAAGTCCATGTAGGCGCGACCACGTGTCAGGTCAGCTGGACTGCAAGTTCCAATCCAAGTCGGTTGTTCCAAAGGTCAGCATCATAATATATATATACACACATACATATATACATACATACATACACACGCACACACACACATACATACATATATATATTATATATAATGCTTGATTATAAAACGTCTTTTTTGCAGAGTATGTTACTGAACTCTTGACCGAGACTCAATGCTTTGTGCCAAGACAATGTTGATGAGGAACCTTTCGAAGTCCCAGCTCCACTCAGCAGTCGGTGGAAGAACCAAACAAGAGGGATGCTGTTGTGCTGTAGAGAAGCAGATTCAATCACTGAACTGACATTGTGTTTTGTTATTGACTCTAATAAAATGCTGATACTTGAACGACGTGTAGTTGTCAGATGGAAACGTAGCACAGATCTTTTGAATGGCACATGATGGCATTCTGTGGTTCTTGCCAAGTATTCCCCAGCAAAATCTCACCACCTGGTGGTGTGCCACATAGTGATACATTCTGTAACATACAAGATAATACATGTCAATTTGCTTATTTATCTATTTATTCTGTGACTGCCAGAGTGACCATTCGACTTCCCAGAAATACATCAAAGTTTCTGAGTTCTACATATTACACAAGTAACTTACTCATTACGTGGCTGATCACCTCCTTGTTGTCTGTCCCTCTTCGAATACCTGTGGTAGGCTGACTGCAACACCCAAACATCCAGACACTTTGATTTGAATCCTGGGTGATCTGTTATGCAGGTTATGTTTGCACCATGTCCCTCATATTCATTGAATTCCTCCATGACATCCTTTTCTTGGCAGCAGCTCTTCAATTGCTTCCATAATTGTACAGTTTTCACATGTACACCTAATTGTACAAAAGAAGAATGGTAAGGACATGTACACAATATGCAATATCCAGAAAAAAGGCCAATATTAACGTCTTCTTAATTTCATACTATTTACATGCATGTGTTTCACGACAGGCTCGTAAGCAGCTCATAAGCCTGTTATGGTCGTACGGAGGTCGGATCTGTCTAGTAGCAACTTGTTACCCGTTTCACGTAAGTCTCGTAAAGTTATGACATCGTAACTTTCAGGAACATCTGGAAAGTGTTCCGGCTACTATAAAGACGGTGAGTAGGCAGACTATACTTTATAAAACAACGCTGTCCTCCGGTCTGTTTGTTAGCTAATAGCTAATGCTTTATATACAGCTCGTAATATATGACGTTTGACATCAGACACAATGATAGAACCTCAACCGCAGAAACTTCGAGAAAGAATCAAGTTATCAAGCTTTACAGACGTCGATGTGTCCAAGTAGAGAAGTAATTTAATATTTAGTTATCGAGCAATTTGCGGACAACTAGTCGAATTCATAACAATTCAAGGAAATCAAGCTATCGACTAGATATAGGATAGCTTGTGATCCATTTACGATCGAGGATAATGTTACGTTTTATTATGATGCATTTACTATATACTGAGAAGTTCTATGAACTATAGTCAAATGTATATACCTGTCTGTGTTCTGTTGTCACACAGGATCTCCGCCAAATCCAGGATCACTGTCACCATCATCCGCATGTCCGCTCCCGTCTGTGTCTCCATTTTGAATACTGTGTCTCGAGCTGCTCTGTTTCCACCACGTTAAACTTGCCCGCATGATCTAAATCCACGACACCGGCATCCTCTTCAATAAACTCCTCTTCTTCAAAGTGCAACGAGTCTATTGACGACTCACTGTCACTCGATTCTGTGGAAATATCCGAGCCAGAGTCCGACATCGCCACGTCTGCCGTGTTGTCTGTGTATTCAACTGGTGGACTGTGTTCTACTTGTGACATCAGAACACGGCGTCGGGTGTTTCCGGTAGCGGCGATGTCAACATCGGTGGTCGACATACTAATGCATGATTTATTAAATACTGCGATCATTGTGTCATTAATAACACATCATTTTACACCACAAATAGCATTTGCTATCCTCAGTAGAAATTCATGTTTATTATTTCGTAGGCCCTTTAAAACCTCTTAGGAAGTGGGCGAATTTATCCGAAAATACCTACAAACGACATACCCAAAGTACATTGAAAGCTGCTCTTCAACCATTTGCACCAGCTGCATGATTTTGGTCTCATTCAAAAGATAACTCTCTTATTGTTTTTGCAAAACAGTGAATAATCACTCCAAGTGCTTCTGGCACTGAGTAATAGTGGTCTGAATATACTGAATTTGAAGAAAATACACTTCGCCTGAAGTTTGTTGTTGAAAAAGATGTCTGAAGATGGGTATAGCTGGTAGTCCCGAGCTGAAATACACAATAGAAACATAGAACCAAGTGTTATCAAGTTCACCACCAAATTTCAGATAAAAAGGGATAAAAACTTAATTTATTAGACAGGTTTGTCTCAGAGTAACACCAGGCGTACACCAACGGTGCAATATGTGCATGTACATGTACATATTATAATATTTATTAATAAATATTATTTGTATTTATTTATAAATAACTATTATATACCCATATTCCCTGTTTGTAGTAATCACACAGAGTAATTGAAGTATAAAGACATTTTTTTTCTAATATTTGTATGTTTTTTATGTGTTTTTTTGTGTACAATAAATAATAAATATTATTTTGGAAATACATTTTACTTTGAAAAAACAAACCATGGGAAGTGACGCATCTAACGAAAGAGGCGCACGTTTCCTTTACGATGCGCGCGCCACCAGGACGCTGAGCTGGTCCAGGGTCAGTCTATAACGAAAGAAGGGGGTGGGCACTTTCTTATCAAGTTGACACTCATGAAGGTCGTAAAAGACCCATCGAAGCTCCGATTGGCTCAAATGAAGTGTCAATCTAATGCTGAAAGCCCGCGCTAAAACCAGGACGTGTCTGTACCGTGATGAGAGCACGAGATATTAAGTTATGACTGTTTATGATCACACAATGTAAAAATCGATCAGCTGATTTCAATGATTGCAACACCTGTTCACGGACTTTTATCGATGTGACGATGTTCACAGTGGATATCTTTTTACCGGAAACGAACGTGTGGACCTCTGGCAATGCCTTAGGAGCGTCTTTATCAAAATATTGCTGAAAAGAGGATATTTATGAGGCTTTATAGGTAAGTGGGCTCAGAGTTATGATTTTGATTTTGAGTGTACTTGCTAGTTTGAGGAGCTGATTGTACCTGCTGTTGTGATTTTCATCTGCATATGAAAATAGACGAGATTCTAAGCGTTCCAAAAATATAAAAAATATATTTTTTTCTTCAGAATTCAAAAATGTCCATGTACAGGCGCAATAAAACACCTGCTGGGCCCGCCGGCGGGCCCGCACACTCTTAAGAAATTTCAGGGTTGTTCATAATGTTTTGTAAAAAGATAAAACTTTAACATTTTCAGAATGTACTTGTATTTTTTTGCACTAAAACAAAGGAAACATTTGGAGTTGCCATTATTTATAGGTTATTATGCTCTGATCTTACTGGTCCAGCCCACTTGAGATTAAGTTGTGCTGTATGCAGCCCCTGAACTAAAACAGTTTGACACCCCTGGTTTAGTAGTATACATTACTCAATAGGTTTATCTCACTTCAAACCCTGCATTGCGTACACATATTAGTTCACATACCAAACTTAAACAATACAATAATGTACCATGAGTCCATAGTAACTGACATGTATTTAAGCCGGCTACACCACTGTTCCTTTACTAGCCTCCTTTCAAAACTACAGTGTGAAATACCTAAACGACATATTTGGGTTGGAGTATCACTTTAAGGAGAACTTGTGGCTGGCTTTTAGAAAAACAGGTTTGTGTTATTACTTTTAATTTTGAACACAGAGCCTTGAGTTTTTATGCAGATGTGGTATTAATAAACAATAGAACATTTTCCCATTTTTTTTCAATGATGTTAATTATGATCCAGAAGTAGGGAGGATTATATAAAACTGGCCCATCAGTGATGTTACCCAATAAGTAACCTTTCTCTACCTTTCTATCAGTCAGCCTGGCAGGCGTTGTGCCCTGGCCCCTCCACCCTGCCACATACTCGCTCTCATACTGACTCCCTCACCGCACAATATCAGCACCCCTCTAACAATTTATCAAGTCTCAGACAGTTGACAAAGTCCAGCTTGCTGGGGCAGGCAGTGGAGCTGATGAAAAACGAGGTGATAAAAAGCTCTGTCAGGAAAGTGGGTCAGCCTGCTCCTGAACACAGAGGTTAGTGCTTCTGATGGTCCACCCTGCTGATAGGCCTCATAATTAATGAACCTTTCGACTTAATGCTGTGTGAGAGATTTATACAGCACACTAAACCCTCTATAAATGCAGAGTACACAGTACTCAAACTCATTGAGTCATCAGTCATCTCAACTTGAAAATTACAGTGAAATTACATATTTTTTTGCTTTGAGGCACATTGGGGTCAGAGCAATGTGTGATTTGCAGTGGAAAATCATCATGGTTTCCTAATGCATACATCATTTGCCTGAAGATGTAAAGTGCCGTATAGTAGTAAACAACAGGTGCTGTTCTGTGCAGCACATGAGAAATATTCTTTACTGTGTTTAATCAGACAGCCTATTTGTTTTAATATATCATGTTTTTTGCTAACTGTTTCAGTCAGGTGTCCAATAAAGGCGAAAAATGGCTAAACATACATCTATAACTGCCCTAAAACATTAAAATGCCCAGCTGGTTGAGGGAATAACTGAGACCTTTTTCATGAAACAATATATTGTTGAGGTGATTTAGATTTACGTCTTTTGTCGGATCAGTAGAGCCACAGACAGTTGACGTTGACAGGAAATTAAAGGGCAGCAAACCTGCCTGGTAACTGCTGCTCTGTGACAAATGCGAGAGAAGACGTTCAACCAGTGTGTTGGTAAACAGTGGAAAAGAAGATTCATTGTAGAGTGTTGTTTAACAAAGAAGACTAAAGAAGACAGACAACAGTGCAAGGCAGTACTGAACACTGAAATGTGTGTATGCATTATTTACTGTACAATTTGAATTGAATTACATCAAAGCGATTACATCATGTAAATACATTTAAAAAAAATATATATATAATGTAAATCTTAAGCTTTTGTAATGTTTACAGCTT
Organism: Cottoperca gobio; assembly: GCF_900634415.1. Taxonomy (NCBI): domain Eukaryota; kingdom Metazoa; phylum Chordata; class Actinopteri; order Perciformes; family Bovichtidae; genus Cottoperca; species Cottoperca gobio. The sequence goes on along the minus strand of NC_041378.1, from coordinate 19,533,213 downwards.
TAGAAAACTTCCATAAATAGTCAGTTGGAGATAATAGAAGCTATAAATCCTGTGATGTCTTCACAGCCAGTGAGCCTTTAATCACTATTCCAGCTGAAACATTTTGCTCAGCACAGAAGGATTTCCAGCAGCTCGGTCAGGCAGCTGTGGTCAGCTAATGACCTGATTTGGTTGTAATTACAGCTGGGACAAATTAGCTAAGTGCAAATCCAGTGTTAAACACTAGAATGTGAGTCTGTCCATCCCATTAGCGACCCATCACTTTCAGTCATTGATCTTCCACTGCATCACAACTGCAGAGTCTGATAGATCAATGCAAGTGACTAGAATAAAGATAGGGAGGATAACCTGTTCACAGTCACTTCTAAGTCATCTCAGCCTTTTAAACACAAAAAGTCGGTGTTGAACAAAAGAAAGGAGGGGGAAGCCTCTGTGATGGCCTTTGTTAGGTTTAGTATGTGGGCACAGAGCGAGGAGGCAGCCTGATAGCGTTCCTTCAGGACTGATTTGAAATCTCCTGTGCAAAATAACATTGGAAGACAGCAATAAAGAAAATCCCCGAAGCTGTCTTCTCTAAGGGCTGTGTTTCCTCTCACCTTTGCTGTCACTAGACTTGTTTATTGCACCGCTTTCTCTGGAGTCTGAGGCCGTAAACTGCCAGGGGAGAAGGAGAAGCTGTTGGAGCCAAATTATCCAGGATAAAGCCCGATCCAAAGCAGGACTGGCAGGGTGATTGGTGCGCTGTCTCCGGGTCAACTCCAGCCTCGAAGCGATTGTGTGTGATTATTTGTTTGTGCCAGAGGATGGATTTACTGTCAGATCCAGAAGCACAGGTAAGTAAGTACTGAACCAAGTGCACACAGACCTGCAGACACCCGAACCAGAACATTTAAGGTATAATCTATGACATTTCATATAGGATGTATGCCTGCTTTGCTCACTGATGTGTGTACCATAATGGCAATGCATGTAATATCTACAGCAGGGGAGCTTTTACACTCAGTGCTATTAAAAGAAGAAAAAATTGATTTTTTTAAAATACATTTATAGCAACAACAATAGTGCTTTCACTGGAATTAGCATAAGAAGAACTAGGAAGACCCTGCAAAGAAAAGAGCTGCACCCATAGAAACCACAGCAATGAGTTTTCAATAATAGCCATTGTTAGTCGCCCTTTAACCAATGCAGCAGAAAGGGTTCACTTTTTTCATTCCAGCACAAATACAATATTTGGACAATCATTTGTTCTTAAGTTTCCATTCTGTTTATTTTAAGTGCAAATTGAAAATTAATGCAAATTTAAATGTTCATTGAAAAATGCACATAAGAATAGGTTAATGGAAAAGCACTTATTGTTTCATCAACTGCTGTTTTTAACAACAAGAACGAACAATTTCTTTAATGCAAATCTGGACAGTAGTTTTAACCCGTGTGCTGTTGTATTGCACATGTCGACTGTATCTCTCGTTAGAGGTGCTTTACATTTGGACACAATGGAAACACAGCCTGACAGAAAGTGCAAATGGACAGTGGCAGAGATATTAGAGAGAGAGCAGTAAAAGTTTGGTATAGCTTGTAGGAAAAAAAGCATCATACACAGACTTTGAAACTGAGGTTTCAATAATGACTATGCGCGTGTCCTCTGAACCTTTCATTAATGTCTTTCTGCAGCAGATGACTGACACCTGCCACATCTGTTCCAGCACTCATTAAAATCAATGGAAGCAGCCATCTGCTCCCTGTGAATGAAGGAGCAGCTCACAGAAATACCGATACCCACCTGCAGAGGACTCATCTCCCCTCCATTCTCACTGCACTGCATTGAATTGATCTGTGGTTTATGGAAGTAACACAAGGTTTAGAGCAAATGTGGAAGCTTTAATGTTCCTCTTTAACACAAAGATTGTTGCTGAGAAATTCTGATATTATACTATTTTAAACACCTGATTGAATCCACTGTCGAATATTTGCTGTTTCATGAATAGAATAGTTTTCATGTTACAATTTAAAGTCTCAGAGTAAATTCAATTTCTCGTTGATATGAGAAAGAGAACTGTATTTCTAAATAAGTTGTCTGTGAGTCTGTGGATCATGAACTGTACTGGCTGCCCGACATTGCCTCACTGCTAGCATGGCTTAAAATATTAGAAGCTGAAACATATATCCTTAATTTAAGAACATATCCTTTAGATCATATCTTGTCAGGTGGCTCAGTAGTTAGCACATTCTCCCAACTGGAGGGTTCAAAGACTGGCAGATCTCATACAATCAAGAGTGTAATCACTTCCAGGCTTTGCTATCGGAAATGTATGAGCTGGCTTAGCCGTGGGATAGTTCTGGAGCAGTTCTCTCTGAGATCTGAGACCTCCCTGATACAGGGGGGCACCCTGGACCCCGGCCCGCGGGAGTCCTACTCCTTGGACACCCCTGATCTAAAGCCTTGTTAGCATTTTCCAAAGGCTGCTCATTACTGTTCATTACAACTGGTTGGACAGAACAAACAACATGAACATTATTTTGTTATTCTCAAATTTATTTTCAGTATCGTCCTAAATGTAATGTTTTTCCTCAGGGTAATATTAGAGGACGGACCATGTAACGGGACCACAGCTATTAGATAAAAAATATTATTTACTCAGCGTAGTTCTCCAGCTCGGATGTGTATTTCAGCACCACGGAGAGCGTCTGAGGGAACCCTCCTCCCTTTAACCATCATGTCAAGCATTTGGCAGATATAATGTTGTTAGTATTTTACACCCCTCCTCTGTGGTTTTAAGGCAGTGATAAAAATAAATAAAAAGAAGAGACCTATATCCTGTACTGGCTACGGCTCTGCCGCGCCTTTGAACTGTCAACCTCCCGGCAGAGCTTTGGAATCAGTGGGCGGTCTAAATCTTACGAGTCCCCCGCCGTTCTTTCACAAACTTGTCGTCTCATTCCAAATAGCATGACACAGTTATTACTCGCTTAAAATGGTTTATGGGCCGACTCCCTGGTCCCCCCCCACCCCACTCTCTATGCTCCCAACATGTTAACTTCCTATTATTTGCCACCAACGGAGCTCATGTTCAGAGAATGCTGGAGCCACCTACACCAGTGACATTCAGGAGAAGGAGATATAAAGTAGGCTTATGTTTCCCATTAAGACCCAGACACACCAAACAGACATCAAAGAAGGAGTGGTGACGGAGCTGACGCACCGCCTGTTTTCAATTTTAGATTGTACTTTACAATGCAATATATACGATATATGCCAACAACAATAATCACAGTAAAAATATGTATCTTTTATTACACATTTATTTTTCTGCTTATGGTATTTATCCTAAAAATGTAATTAATAGAATGAATTTGTTTACTGTTCACGTATTATAAATTACTTCTTATAAATGATGTATGTTACGTGTTAACATACATTAAAATACCAGCAGTGCATGTTCATACAATGAACCACTTGTGATGTACACAGTATACATACAGTGTTACAGTATTAGCAAGTAAATATCATAATAGTTAGAGTGCATGAACTGCTGTAGTATTTGATGGCAATTAAAGCAGTTTAGCACTACTTAAAAGCAATCCATCAGTTATCGGATGGAAACTCAAACATATATGAATATGAAACCCTCTAAACTCAAGTGTGTTCACAAGTAACCCTTTAATTGTGAACATTCACATTTCAGTCTCCATGTGAGGGCTTCATTAGGATTCAGGGAGAGTTTGGGGCTTTCTGTGTTCCTGGAAATGTATACGAGACATGAGCTGGCTCTACTGCCATTACCTTTTTTCAGGGGGAGTTTGGAATCCTCTCAGACTATTACTGTAGGTCATTTTTTTTCCACTGCTACAAGTCAGTGTAATTTCACAGCTGACTGTAAACTCAAGACTCCTCACACTTTGAACCTCTTGAGTGTCCTCACGATTAATGAACAGAGAGAAAGGAATTGGAGATTCTCAGTTCCACCTTTGATCCCCAGCGGGGAGACTGCATAGATCAGAGTCAGAGTTATGTCCATAGACTCCCAGTCAAATGTGTGAGTGTGAAGCTTAAACATGTGTTTCTCTAGGTTGACTGAACATCGGCATGATCTAAATGGCTAAAGCTAATTCTGTAATATACACAGAAAAAACTGAGTATTCAAATTCAACATCAAACCCAGCAAAACTGTTTTATTGCTGTTTTATTTTTACATTTTACATAACCCCACACCCACTGCTTTTAGATTTAAACCAGCTGCCCCTGAGCCAAAGCAGCAGTAAGAATGGGCTCGCAGCATGGAAACTTTAGCTAATAGAGAATTACAGCTTGTAATCCTGAAACCGGATGTGTTTGAGCCACAGGCTCCCTTGATAGATTTGTTGATGTTTATTTGATCCACAGGGTTATAAAGAAAATGACTGTAAGCTCTGTGGTACAAAAAAAGTTTCACATTTTGTTGTAATTTTATTTTACAGCACAAATGATGTTAAAACTGTACAATATCAGCCCTCATTTATTCAATAATGGATTATTTTTAGGTTTGATATTCTTATATTGACTGAGGTAAGGAGTCGCAGACTTCTCCCAGCGTTGCTGCAGGTTGGGTTCAGAAGAAGGTGATGTGTTGTGTGACTCATGACTGCTTTACATCTGCTGATGCCTTTCTGTTCGTCCGCTCTGTGATGTCAGCGCCCAGACAGAGCTGTCACTGCGATGGCTGCATCACACTAATGTGTAGGCTACATTTTTATAATATAATGTAATCAGGCCAAAATGCTTCTTGTCCCAATGCTTTGAATATCTTTTCATTCTTTATTGTAGTGTGTTTGTGTTTGTGTGGTGAATATTTCTGTCTTTAGTAGAACATTCTGAAATGACTGACGAAGGTCCAATGCAGAGTACACAAAGCCTTTTAAATTGAGAAGCTTATTTATTTCTCTCCATTTCAACCCTCCGTCCAGGTGTGTATGTGCAGTATACATCTCACAAGGGCAGTGTGTTTCAGTGTGTAAAAGGAAAACTGAACTTTTTTCTAGTGAGGGTAAGGCGTTAAGAAGTTTCTGTGTGATCACTTACTTTACACTACGTTATGTTTTGTCAATTTAACCAACTACACAGCTAATTCTAGTCACAACCATGTTTGTCCCACTCCTTACCAAGTGCTGGCTGTGATGCACTTGTGTTGTCTGCCAACTGAAAAGAGGGCAAACAGAGACATATTTAGCTGTTTTCGTGTGTGGACAGAAGTCCTGTCATCACAGAATTGTTACTTTGGTGACATAATAATGTTTCCTGCCTAGAATTTGAATAACAGATCTATTCAGGAAGAACTGTCAATTCCTCTTTACACGTAGCTGCCTGATGCTCCACTATGTTCCGCTCCAGCAGCAGGTGGAATGTTCTTTGGTTTGGATTGAAAGTTCTCTACATGGATTGCCATTAGATTTGTTTCCGACATTCATGTTCCCCTCAGGATGAACTGTAATAATTGTTGGGTGATTGCCTGACTTTACATCTACAACTATTTTTCCAGTAGAGCCATCATCAGCTGAAACCTTTAATGCATCGAATGCTTTGGTTTATGGCCAAATATCTTCAAAAGTAATGACATGACCATCTGCCTCACCTGTTCTTTAAGTATCATTTAACAAATATTAGCATACTAACACGCTAATGTAAGCTGGTGAACATTGTGCAATGCTGATGTATGGGCCATTGTCATGCACACATTAGCATTTAACTGGAATAACTACTGGGCCAACGTACAGACTCTCAAAGCAGCTCGTGGGGCTGTGGACTCAAAAGGGCCTTTTAGGAATTTAAGGTATTCCTGTTTAGAGGCACAAAATATGCCAGGAGGGAATGGACATGTATAAACATAACATACCTAATTGCGTGGGAAATGTATTTCCCTTGCAAAGCATTGAAAGAAATGTATCATAAATGTATGCACAACATTTCATGGCAATCAATTTAATTATTTTAATTTATTTTATTATTACCAAATTGTGACATTGCTATCCCTAAAAGTCTAGTAGTTATTTCTTCACTACAGCAGGGCTGATATCATAGCCATGATGAACATAGTTCCTTGTCATGTCCCGTCAAATTATTTAATGTTATGTCATGTATTTATGTTATAGTTTAGTTCATGTTCAGTGTTTTATGTCTCTCAGGTCACGTTATGTTAAGTTACCATCACACTTATCTAGTGTTGTCTTGCACTTCCTGTTTTGTTTTGAAACTCACCTTTCCCTCTCGTTCCAGGTCACTTAACTTCCTGCCTTTGTGTGTTTTCCCGCTTCTGTGATGGTCTGCCCTGCCCCTGATTGTTGTCACCTGTGTCCCCTTACCGCATGTATAAATAGTCCTGTCTCCCCTTGTCTTGTGCCAGTTTGTCTAGTAAGATCTTGTAAAGTTAATCAAGTGTATGTTCCTTGTTAATGGGATTTTGGATTAAAAGATATTTTAGTTTGAGTCGTGTATTTTAGATCCTATGTTTTTTTCGTTCCGTGGTTTGTGACATTCCTTCATTGTATCTCCTGTACTACCTGAGCACAAACTTTGCAGCTACAAGGAAAATAGTTACATCTTACTTTCAGCTTTGAGATTCCTCAATTCCTAATTGAGTTGTTATAATTTAGCAGTGGTGAAGACATTTTTCCCAGATGAAAACATCAATGTTCTCATCAACTGTTTGTTCTGCTTGGGGGGAGAGTGCATCCCACAGCAGGAGCTGTCAGCGAACAACAAACACCTGCCTTCCTATCAAATTATTTAACGGATGGCCTCACTTCCTTTCGCCTCGAGGCAACCTGTGATTTCTTCAATTCTTTTCTGCGGTCTTCACTGCTTTAGTTTGAAGCTTTTCCTTTGCTGCGTGCATTTATTGCTAAGAGGAGACATTCCTCCTGTCTGGAACTTATTAATTTTTTGGATTGTAATTCAAGGGGATAAAATGTGTGTATTTATAATACTTAGACATGATTTGAATTACTAATAGCAGTAATAGGAATTTGCGTCGATCATTTATGTATTTAGACTCGTAACCTCCCAGAACACCAGTGTTCTGCCCAAATAATATATATCTACAATATATTTCTGATCTGATGCCCATATTGATGACATCATTTGTCAATGACTTTCAAAACCAAATCACTATCGAAAAATATATCGCTGTTCTGGCGTGACGTTAGGGTTTGGAACTTAGTTTGGTTCAAGGAAAAATAATAATATGGGTTCAAATGAAAAATTGTCACGGTTACTATAATAAGGTAAAGGGTTTAAGATTATTGATGATGTGGTCACGCTTTAACAAAATATTTTTACAATGGGTTGACTTTGTGTCTTTGCCACTCTTTGAAAAAGTAAACTGACTTCCTCCTTTGTTCCCGTCATGATTACTACAGGTGCTAGAGGTCGCTGGTTTCGTCACTATTTTTGGGAGCACATTGTTGTTCTGCCCGCTGTTTAAGTGGTTCATGTCTCTATGGTAACTCTCCATTTGAGGTCAGGCATTGACATTGAATAGTTAACGTTAGGATATGCCGTCAGGGCAAATGTTTTTGCGAACTTTCGCAAAAGGCAGGTTACCATCCAGACTTAAATTTAAACACATTAGACCTTGGTTACTTTTGGAACTGAAGCCAGGTGTTGGTTGCTTAGCATCAAGCCTGGAAGAAGGGACAAACATCTACCCTGACTCTTCCCAAGTTAAAAAGAAAACACACCTACCAACACCTTTTGAAATATCTGATTACAATAACCTGATATATCTGTACATAAATGTAAATGTCAAAGTAACATTTTGTGTTTTTAGGGGGAGTTATGAGCTGGAACTATTTATTTGGCGAACAGGTGCAGTGACGGAGCAGAGTACTCGGTTTGGTTCCTGCACAGAGACAAATACTCAAACCCTGGGATCATCAACTAAATCTGACAACCCACCCTCCGATATGCACATCTGTTTAGTCATTGCTTCACTTTTGTTTCCCTGTTGGACATACTTTAGCTGCATTTCCAGACATAACATGAAATAACCCCTGAAACCCTCCTGGGACAAGACATTTAACTATTTTGACTATTCTTGGAAGCTATGCACATCTGTACAACAACATGCAGATGAGAGCCTGCACAGACTCCAATGACTGTGTAGATGCTGATGGAAATGCATGTTTCACAAGACATCCTGTGTGCTGCTTACTCAATGCATCCTGTGTCAGCACAGTGTGACACCCTCAGAATGGATTTATTTATGTAAACATAAATTCTACATTTCTGTTATCTACTGTGAATCACAAAATGTTTCTTCATCTGCATTGAAGCCCTGGTGATTTTGAAAAAGTGCAACGAATCACATCTGAGGTTTAAACGACACATGCTCACGTATCTGTTCAACATTACTTGTCTGGGTGCTAATGGGTCAGAAAGCTGATCTGGTCCTCAGCTCTGTCGTATCACACAAAGTAGAAAGTGGATTTATCTTACTAAGGCATGGTACAGTAGCATATTGTTAAAGCCACAGAGAATTTACGTTCTAATGCACATGGAAAGGAGATTAAGATCCGGATGGTGCATAAACCGGTTAAATGCATGGACGTCTGGAGGTTTGACCTCGACTCTGATATCATGCACTCTGGTGTGACCTCTGATTAATCCTCAGCTCTAAAAAGCATGTGCATTGCTTGACGAGTGTCCTCCCTGATCTATCACGACTTCCATCTCTGGCACGTGCCAGGAAAAAGAAGCCTGGTGTCACAGGAGCTCTGTTCCAAAAGCGGGTCTCACTTTGATGCTACTTGGATGGAAATGAGAGCCCTGCTGCCAGCCTGCTATCTGACTGCTTATGCAAAGCAGGGAGGTATCCGTCCCACAGGCCATCTGTGGACACCCCTGTGTTTTGCATATGGCGCCTCATAAGAGTCTTCAGAGAATAAGCAAAGAGGATTAAAATGCATTCAACGTCCAGCGTCTAGTTAATGGAAAGTTGGAAGTGTAATGCTGTCTGGATTGAATTACATGCAGACACAGTGCCTCTCGAGGCTCTGAGCAGAGCGCTGCCCACATCAACAGGTGACTTAATCCTCTATTCAGTCCTAATGGGAAGCTCTGCTTATACAATACGTACAGTAAGCAAAGCATTAGTTAAAGACATCCATTGAAGGGCAGTCATGAGCACACATGAACATTTTCCAGCAGAAATAACATTGCAATTTTTGCATCAATAGTGTGCTATGTTTTTGTCTTTGGCATTTACGCCTACTTCAGTGTGTGCAGAATGTGAGTCATTCACTTGTCAACATGTGTCTACACAGGCTTTCTAAGGAAGTTCAGATTATTCCTCTTTCACTGTTGGTGCTGTCATTTACTGGTGTCGGTATGGTGGCATTATTGTTTCATCCGATGGTAGATGTGCTCCAACATTAACATTGTTTTAACAGCCGGAAAACTTTATTGGGCCCTGTTCTTCACACAGAGCTTAATGTATTCAGTCTAACAAGCATATATCAGGCTAAATTAATGCTGTTTATTTTCATCCAGCTAATTTGGTTATTTGCAGGAGTTGATTGAACTGTAAATCCTGGATGAAGTTGTATCTTGGGTAACTTTGAAATACAAGCAAAGTTAGTGGAGAGTTGAAACCATGATCTGAATTCAATGCTGATCATGTGATTGTGGTTACATGAAGTAGGTGTGTTGAGAATCGTCCCAGCATGCACTGGGGCAATAGATTAACTAACAATATTTTGTCATTTTCTTGTGTTGTTCCATGTGTCAATTCGACCTACATTGTGCTCCACAATGTTTCCACACTTTGTTCAGCGATAAACGTCTAGCTATTATCAGTGAATGTGCTCTGCCTATGAGTTGTTGGTGCATGATTGGTGAGGTTCTCCTCACAGTAAAAAACTTGAATAAATCATAAGCCTGTTATGAAAATGAAACCTTATTAATATCTTTTAAAAACAGTTTAAACAATTTTCAGCAAAGTGAGTTCTGCAGTAAATCATTAAATACATGTTAGTGTTTGAATGAGAAATTCCTATTTAATGTCAAATTAAATGCTACATATTCTGGCTTCATTGGTCTTTTAACTGTCAGAACCTAAACTTAGTTTGGTTATATATATATATATATATATATTCTTTTTTTTTTACATACATTTTATTTAAGTATAGATACATTTCATTATGAAATGTTAATTGTGATGATGACAAATCTTAGGGATTTTACAATGACCTGAATCTAAAATGATCTACAATATCGATCTAAGCCATTTTTATTGGTAAACGTATTAAAATTAGCATATACAACGTATATGAACGTATACAGAGCCTATTAATAGCTTATCACGTACTTATACAAAACGTATCACAGCGAATGGCCAATGTATTTGACGAATACCCAACAGATGCATAACGCATTCCTAGCGTATTCCTTCGCCGTATGGCGGAAACGTATGCTGGCGTATACGGAATATCGGCAATACGCTGGTGTACGTTGTTGAACGCTGAGGCTGTGAAAAGTTTTTGAACATGCTCAAAAAAAAAAAAATCCAGCTAACTGACAATAAGTCAGATATAAATGAAGACATCTTCAAGGAACCAAAAACTCATCTAAAAACGTTTTGGTTTTTATCTTCACTCTTTTTATTTACGTGTTTCTTTGTTTTAATTGGATTGTTGTCTTCTCATTGGTTAGTTTTTTTGTGTGCTTTTTGGGCTGAGAACATCCCTCCGCTCAGCTCTCCCTATAAGACTGCGGTGACGAGGAGCAGATTTCAAAAACAACCGTGGTAACGGCGTGGTATCTTTCAGGACCATCACCTTGCTCAGAGGCCATCTTTACCATAACACTACTTTAGAAGTGATAAAATGCAGGCGGTGGCTGGTGTCACCGCAGTTTTAAAAGCGTGTTGGAGAACTACGGTGGCCTTCAGGTGATGTGAAAACGTGAACGTCCCTCTCTAGAGTTTGGTTTGTCCGTTCTGAGCTTCTGCAGAAACATGACAGTGCAACATGGCAGTCCGTGAAGAAGACCTGTAGACATGAAGGGCTCATTGTAAGGTAACAAAAACTGTGTCTTTTTTTTAGTTACAGGAAATTATACACTAATGAAAACATAGTTATGGCTTTTATATTCGATTATTTAATTGATTCCTTTAAATACTACAAACTGGCCCTTTAAATTGAGGTGAGGTCTGTTTTATAAGCCTGTGGCTTCTTGACCTTTCCTGTCACATTTATTATGTTTTACTAACTGAATTTCATGCATTCTTATGTGTGTGCAAATACATATAAAAATAAAATAAAATAAACGAAGAACGAGGCCCTGTTCTCCTGTGCGTTTGATTACTTGTCCATTATTGTGTCCAAAGGGTATCAAAACTGTATTGGTTTGTTTGTATGTGTATATATATTTACTTATTTATTTGTACTGTATACATTTGTTTTTAGGTGAAGCACATTTGACCTCCTTATGAAATATGTTATATAAATAAATTTAACTTTGCTTTTCATTGCTTTTGCTACCCCTGTGCCCCTTCTATGAAAAACTGTAATGATGGTTGAGACAAAAGCTTAAATCACTTTTATTTGGAACGACAACAAGAGAAATTGAGAATTAAATCCCACCAGTGGATTTATTAATCCAGTCTCCTACACAATTGTGTTCCCATACATCTAAACTGCATTCTAAAATTAAAAATGACTATACATAATAAACTATATATTCATGAGTATGTATTCTTAATAAGGATGCTGAATAACTGATTATATACAGTAGCTGTAACAAACGTTTTGGTTGACAGCTTGGAGATTTTACAGTATGTTTCTACATCCAGTGTGTTGCATGAATTCACAGAGAATATGGACTGCCACTCAATATATAAGGTTTGATGGTGACAAATGGACGTCTACACCGCAGTCAAGCCTTGCTCATGCAGGAGGAATGAGCATGTGTGGATGAGTTCCATTCCCTGCAGGCTCCTACAGGATTTCTGAGTACTTGGACCATTTCTGTTTGTGTGAGAGCTTTCATATTTTTGTGGCACTCCATTCAAAGACTTTTGACTCCACAGCAGAAGAGCCTGGGAATTAATTGATCCCTCTCTTCTTGCAAGGTTTATTGTAAAATGAAAGTGCATTAGAGATTAGCTTTCACATTCAGTCAGTGCTGCTGGGACCTTCATATATTTTCTCACAGTACAAGACAAAGCTCTTCTCTTTGCACCGTTCAAAACCTCCAACTTTTCTTGAATTTTTTTGGAGACAACGCTCTACAAGCCAAGATGAGAACAGATAATCTGTCATTCACAAGACTACACCTCAGGGATCTTCGGGCACGGGAAGTAATAGGTGTAGTAATGTTAGAGAAGATGATGATCCTGTAGCTCAGGGGTGTCAAACTCAAATACACAGTGGGCCAAAATAAAAAAATCGATACAAGTCTCGGGCCGGAATATTTATTGCAAAACCTATTGAAATGAACTTATTGCACATATTGAACCTGGAACTAACAAAGCTTTAGTTATTGCCTATAAAAACAACATTACATATTAAATAAATGAAAAATCAGTTGCATACATTTCTTATGGCTCTGCAGCTTTTCCAGAGTCATTTCTAATGAAAACATTTTTCCACAGGCCAACAACAGCCAAAAAATAATTTCTTTCAAAGAAAAACCAAACATGCCCTGTGGTAGCAAGAAAAAAGTGCAAAAAGGAAACACATTAAAGCTCAGTTTGCTGCTCTGTGATGCACACTAGTCTAAGCCAGATACCTGGTTCATCAATGTTTGGGGTGAGGAAATCCTCAGGAATGAGTGAAGGTGTTCATCAGTAAGACGAGTCCTGTGTGATGTTTTGTTTATCTTCATCAAAGAGAACAGTTGTTCACACAGGTATGTCCTGCCAAACATAGAGAGCATTTGGGCAGCTTGGGTACGCAACTGGGGCATTGTGTCCGGGATGAAACGTGGAAACTGTGCAGCGACCACAGAGTCATACGTTGCCTTGAGTGAGTCACTACATTGGAGTTCAATCAGCTCCATTTGTATGTTGGTTGGTGCGCTTTAAACGCCAGCTGCAAATGGGTTACTGAGCAGTTCAAACCTGCTTTTTTGGGCTTCAAAGTCGGCAAATCGCCGTGTGAAGTCGCCACCAAGTATGCTGAGTTTTTCAGCAAACTGTGCACTTGAGAACACTGCGGTAGAGACCTGCTCTTTCATAGTTTGGCAGCACGGAAAATGGCTCAACTTTTCTTGCAGCATTTGCGTTTCCAACAGGCGCAGCTTGGTTTTAAAAGCCCTCACTGCAGCTTACATGTCTGTGATCACACGGTCACACTGCAGGTTGAGCGCATTGAGATGGCTCGTGATGTCACACAGAAACTTTTGATCCCTGAGCTCTGTTGTGTCTTTCCCTTTACTTTCCATGAACTGACAGATTTCATCACGCAACTCGAAACATCTTTTCAGTACTTTTCCTTGGCTTAGCCATCGCACCTCTGTGTGATAGGGCAAGTCACCATATTCTGAACCCAACTCCTCCAGAAAAGACTTGAACTGGCGGTGATTTAAACCTTTGGCACTTATGAAGTTGACTGCTTGTGTTATGGTGCCCATTACATGCTCCATTTTCAAGGCTTTGCCACACAACGCTTCTTGGTGTATGATGCAGTGATAAGTTGTCAGCTCACCTGCACCGTTTTCCTCCCGCATCTTCTCCCGCATCCTGCCCACCAATCAACTCTTTTGACCGCACATCGCGGGCGCTCCATCTGTTGTCAGTCCCACAAGTTTATCCCAAGGCAGCCTCATTTCATTTACACATCTGGATACCTCTTCAAATAGATCTTTTCCCGTAGTTGAGCCATGCATTGATCTTAATCCCAAAAGTTCCTCTGTTATGTATAGATTTGAGTCCACTCCACGGATGAAAATGGACAGCTGGGCAGTATCTGAAGTGTCGCTGCTCTCATCCACAGCAAGGGAGTATGCGATGAAATCTTTTCCTTTTCTTACCAGCTGTTGTTGTAGATTGGTGGCAAGCTCACGTACACGATCAGCAACAGTGTTTCTGCTCAGGCTCACATTTGAAAACGCTTTCCTTTTATCTGGGCACATGACGTCGCAAACTTTCATCATGCAGTTTTTAACAAATTCTCCCTCAGTAAAGGGCCGGCCTGATTTAGCTACCTCTGCTGCCACAATATAACTAGCCTTTATAACAGCCTCACTTTGTGATTTGGCTTTTGTGAACATAGCCTGCTGTGACACCGACTTCTTTTCAACTCTTCTACGTTCTGGAGCCTCTGTTTCATGTCCAGATGCTTGTACCTGTCGTGGTGTTTCGTTTTATAGTGTCGTCTTATATTATCTTCTTTGATTACAGCCACACCGTCTCCGCACATAAAGACAGACGGTTTGCCCTTTACATCCGCGAACATATACTCTGCCTCCCACCTGCCTTGAAAACCCCTGTTTTCAAAGTCCACCTTTCGTTTAGCCATTTCTTTGGGTAGAGGGATAGCTGAAAGTTGACGGCTGCTGATGAAAGAGTGGGAGTGGCAAGGGCTCGCACTTTAGGGCCCTCGATTAACGCGCCAACGCAGTGGCAGTGCATTGTGTGATTTCTAGTATTAGTGGTGCGTGCAATATACCGGCGGGCCAGTTCTAATATTAATTAGATAGTATCCTGCGGGCCAAAGATAATTATTGAGTTTGACATATGTGCTGTAGCTAGAGCACTCCTGGTACGAGTGGGTGAGAGTCTGGAGATAGAAGACAGAGTCAGAGCTGAGATGAAGGCATTTGTCGTCCCCTCAACTGTGTCTCCTACAAAATATCATCCCCATACACTTAAAGTTTCGAGGGAAAGAGTATTTTCTCTCAGATTCAGGTTGCTGTTTTAAACATGAGGTTAATATTATAAAATCAAAGATAACAATATGCAACAGAACTTCTTTGTTAGATTTAGAAAAAAGGTCAGGGTTTGTTACCTCATATAAGTTATGGATGTAAATTTAAAAAAGGTCCACCTCGACTTTTGATTTCACTCGGAACATGAACACCATGTTGAGTGAAAAACAAGTTTTTTGACCCATCAATCCACCCGGATCTCCTCCATCCATGGACTGATTAGAAACATATCTGTGATACATCAAATGTAATCGACAATGCAGTTTAGTTGTATTGGCATAATTTTTAGGAGACCAGGTTGCTGTAAAATCACCCATCTGATGACTCGTTGGATGGTAATGTAGAAAGGAAAAACCTTATTACATATTGCCCCCTTTATTACAAACTGCTGGAGGATCCCTGTCCATTGGTCATGGTGGGGAACTTGTGAATGTAAAGTGGCCATCAGTACATCTCATCCCTCCCCCTTCCCCCAGCAGCTCACACAGAGCCTTCAGCTAGCAACTTGACAATTGAATGTCGATCTTTAAGTTTAAACAAATAAGTAAATAATAAAATGATAAAACTAATGCTCGCACAGCCACAAAATAATGAATAATGAAGTAAAAAATGTAATAAAGCAACGATCAATAAGGTGCAGACAGAAGCCGCAGCTTACACTCTTTTCACAATACGAAAACATTTCTGAACAAGCTCCACAGTACAGATATACAGTTGAGGTCAAAAGTTTACATACACTTGAAAAGAGCATGTATGTCTTTGCAGTCTTGAGCAACTCTTATTTTTCTGTGATAGAGTGATTGGAGTACATACTTCTTTGTCACAAAAAAGATTCATAAAGTTTGGTTCTCTTATAAATTTATTATGAGTCTACTGAAAATGTGACCAAATCTGCTGCGTCAAAAATATACATACAGCAACATGAATTATTAATGTTGGTAATGTTGTAAGTTGTGTCAATCAAATGTGCTTTGTGGCATGGCCTCTTAACTTCTTGTGAGTGATCACTTGCTTCTGAGAGAAAATTGGTCAGGATAGACAAGATTCAACCGAGAACCAGAAAGCAGGTCTGCTATGAACTAGAAGCTGCTGGAACACAGGTGTCAGTGTCCTGTTTTACATTGGCATGGGCTGAAAGGCTGTCGTGCAAGAAGGGAACTCTTGCTCCAGAAGGCTTAAGGCTCGACTGAACTTTGCTACTGATCACATGGACGAAGAAAAGGCCTTCTGGAGGAAAGTTCTGTGGTCAGATCAAACAAAAATGTAGCTGTTTGGTCACAATGACCAGAAATATGTTTGGAGGAGAGAAGGTGAGGCCTTAACCCTAAGAACACCATGCCTACCGTCAAGCATGGTGGTGGTAGTATTATGGTGGTTTTAGAATGGCCTTCCAAAGTCCTGACTTAGCTGAACTGCACCGATTCTGTCAAGAGGAGTGGTCAAAGATTCAACCAGAAGCTTTTGGATGGCAACCAAAAGCGCCTAATGGAGGTAAAAATGGCCAACGGACATGTAACCAAATATTAGCATTGCTGTATGTATATTTTTTGACGCAGCAGATTTGGTCCCATTTTCAGTAGACACATAATAAATTCATAAAATAACCAAACTTTATGAATGTGCTCCAATCAGTCTATAACAGAAAAATAAGAGTTGCAGAAATTATTGGAAACTCAAGACTGTTTCCAATATGTAAACTTTTGACTACAACTGTACATGTATATTTGGCCTATAAACACATACATGCATGTACATATATGCACACACGCACACATGCACACAAGCTTGTATACATTAATGCACAGACAGTAAACACACTTGAATGTTTTATCTTTACATTGCAGTTAATTTAACTGACGCTTTTGTCCAAAGCGATGTACCAAACAATCAATCATGAGGATACAACTCCAAATAGCAAGAATCCTGCAAGTACATTAGCTTCAAATAGGTACAATCCTTTAAGTTCATAATAATAGCTTAAAATAAGACAAACCAATTTAAGTGCAAAATACAAAGAACATAATTATTATTATTTATTTATTTTCTGTTTATTGACCGAGGTGCAGTCGAAACACGTGGGTTTTCAGCCTACGACAGAAGGTGTGAAGACTGTCTGCTGACCTAACATCAATGGGGAGGTCGTTGCACCATTTTGGAGCCAGGATAGCAAACAGGTGGGTCATTGTCACGGTGTGCTTCTCTCTACACCTGCTGCACCTCTGTAGTTTTCAACTAACCACGCCTCCATTCCACCTCACCAGCCAGTTACTCCCACCACTCTGATCTGGACTGATTTTCCGTTACTGACCTGACCCGACCCGACCCGACCTGACCTGACCCGACCCGACCTGACCTGACCTGCCCGTCTCGTCTGTTTCCAGATCCTCTGCCTTACCGTGACCCATCTTCTGCCTGTCCCTTACTGGTTTGTCTGTTTGGACTTTTGTACAGACTTGTGCTGGTTATCTGTCCTGCCCTGTATCTGCCGAGTTGTATAATTAAACGTTGTTAACAACTTTTCCTGGTTTCCTGTGTGCTTCATTTGGGTCCAAACACCCCCCTTGACAATTATTGCATTAACATTCAAATGAATTGTTATGTACATAAGCACTAGCTTGGCGGCAAACCACTATTTTGTGTTTATCTATTATGTTTATCGTTTGAATTTCTGAATATTACTTCACAGTTTCAGATCATACTCAGGATTGTTCCACAGATCCAGCTCTCCATGTATTATTGCTCTTTGCAAACACATCTTAAATATTGATATAATGATACGTTGTTATGTGCTTTATACATTATTATTTTGATTAACATGTTATTTTGTTAACACGTTTAACTGTGTAACTAATGGTTTAACCACTGTTATTGACATTTCATAATCAATAGTAAGGGAGCAAGGTAAATCAATTCAGAATAGAAACTGAAAACATTATTGTTAAATTCTAACCATTTATTAATATTAAATCCTACTTTGCAGTGACAGTGCTAATCACCCATTCACACACACATTCATACACTGATGCAGGGCAGCCAAGGTGCCCACGAACATGCGGATCAAACCGCCGATTCTGATCAGTGGACGACCCGCTCTACCACCTGAGCCACAGGTACTACCACTTAAAAACATTTATTTAAATACTGTTTGATTAAATTCTGCTAAAGTTTAAGTTCAAATTGGTTTTAAATTCAACTTTTTTATGATTCACAAATGCACTTTTAAAATCTCTAAATGTCTAACGTTTAAAACTAAATTAAATTTGAACAACATGAATTCAGATAAGCAGACATGCAATACTATACATGCAGTAATACATTAAACCTATTCAGTATTGTCTCATCTGTATAGGTACAGTTGTAAAGGATTTATTAACCATTATTTGAGAGTGGTACCAAAAAGGGGAACTCCACCATGAGAGTGTATGAAATGATTCCTTAACCCTTAATAACGCCATCAGTTACACTTTATAAGCCCTTTTTAAAGGGAGCCTCTTCAGAAAGTTGAACCCAGTTTTGTATCCGTTTTGCAAAAATGTATAGTTTTTTTTTGTCAGGAATGTTCTCAGCATCATTATCATTGCGATCATCATCTCTTTCACAAGTGCTGCTGCTACTAATGAGCTGTCTGAGAGTGATATGAAACGCCCAGTGTTTGCATTTTTAAATGTGTCACATGAACTTCCAGCCCATCTCCCGTGTCTGTCTGCCGTCAACACAGGGCGCAGTCGGTGCATGGAGAGGACTACAGGCTGCGGATATTTGCAGTCAGATCAAAACGTAGACAACAGCACAGAGCGCGGAGAAAAAAAAGATTTTTACTCCGCTCCTAGAGGATATTATCTTCTTCCGTCTCATCTGCGCAGTGCGAATGGATTTTTATTCAAACGAGCATTATAACAGAAATGTCTGACTCCGTGAAAGTTTATACGTGCTGTTCCGTCTTCTCAAACCTACAACAGCCCACATTTGGAGCCGATCGATGCGGGGAGCCAGTGAGGTGGTTTGCTCGCCAGTAGTGTGGACAGAGCGGGCTGCGAGCGGCAGAGCGGTGCGCGCCACGCTCGGTTTTTACGCGCAAAGGGAAACAGTGAACAGACAATACCGGGAATCCAAGACGAGGGATGGAAATTACAAACGGTGTTGGAACTAATGTTGAAATGAAAACGACAATGCCGTGATCGACTGCATCACACGGACAGAGGAACCTTCTGAAAACGCCTGATACAAGAGGTAAGAAGTCGCAGTGAGCCACACTGACTCCTTTGATAATCTGCGCTGTGGACCGTTAACTACACGTTCTAACTGTGGGACACATTGCCGTGTTTCTATGTATACAACCTAGTCAGATATGTTGCAGCAGGGAATTGGTTACTAGATACTTTAAGTGTTAATTGGACCCCTTCCATTATGGGTCTCAATGTCTGCTCGATATCACAGTGCCCTGTTTAGATGAGTGCATCAAACGAAGTGAAATATCATCGCTGAGAATTTCAATTATTCCCCCCTTTGCAGGATCGCAGGCAATGCGCTGCAGGATCAAATATTCCCCAGTTAAGATACACAACGCCCCCCCCCCCCCTCCACCTCAGCTCTCAGCTGCTCTTACATTCAGCCTAATTTATTGTTGCCACACAACTGAAATACAACTGGAGTGTTTAGTCAACATATGTCAATACTCATACAGCCTCTGAGAGTGCTTTCACATTTGCAGACAGATGCACATCACATATAGTGTAGCAGGCAGCATTCAGTCACAATGGATACAATGGATTGTAACAACACAAGAAACTTGTTCAGTGTGTCCCTGCAATGATCAAATCAGCCGATTAAAACCCAGCACACTGCAGCCTGTGAATCAGCCTGAGGACAATCTCCTGCTTGATCATATTTGCCACTTTGATTATTGAGCACATTTGGAATTCGATCTCCTTCCTTGTCTTCTTCCAGCATTGGGGGTTAAGAATTGTGCATGCGCGTGGCCTTTATCGAGTCACTTCACAGTTCAAGACCTTGACTTTTCCCATGCTTCTTGTTCAGAGCTGAATAATGCATGGCCTTGTATGTCCCGCTCAGTGGGGAGGAAGCCACAGGGCTCAGGGCTGGAAGTTGTTTACTGTGCTGAATAGGATTGGTGAGGGGAGGATTGGGAGGTGTAGGCAGGCAGTGTGGATTCAGGTGAAGCAGCACGCCAAGTGAGGAAACCTCTGACCCCAATCCCACTGTCTACTAAAAGATGACCTTTGTCTCACGCAGATTAGAGCCACACTCTAATTGAATTACCATTAACCCTTCTAACACATTTTTTGTTGTCATGCTAGAGGTCGCAGCACTTTGTCCTGATTGTTGTGTGTGTGTGTGTGTGTGTGTGTGTGTGTGTGTGTGTGGGGGCATTAATCTAGCTCGTCGTCCATCACTGAGTTCCCAGGCCAGGCGCCACAGTGAAACTGCTAATCCCTCAGTAAGCATAGCTTAAATCTGTCAGAGCTATGACTTGCTTCACCTCACTGGTGCACTCAATGGAATATGAGCAAGAAAGCTCGACTGCAAAGCATGAAATGTGTCATGAGAGACCAGAGTTATTTCGTTTTTACATATTCCAGTGTTGCAAAAAAGTGTTAGAATGAGTAACTGGTTTCCTGTTGTTTTATATCAGAATCAGAATCCCGTTTATTGCCAAGATTTTACGTTCAAGGAATTTGCTTTGTTGTATTGGTGCATAACATAAACACAGTAAGAGGAAATTAAATAAAAAATAAAATCAAGTAAAAAAAACAAGAAACGTACATATAGAATAGAAGACAATTACAATTAATATATGAAGAAATACTATAAAAATATGTACAATATATCTAGTAAATACTGACATCAGCGTACGCTTGATTATCTTTGTTGTAATTCTACCTCTCTTGTTGTGTTTGTGGGTTGTTTTGTGCTACGAAATGTCCAGTGAGCTTGACGGTAGCCAGGTTGGTCTTTGGGCTCTCAAATAATACCTTCTCTAAGCAGCCCTTGGGCCTCTCAGCGGATCTGCTGGCTATAAATAATGGCACATATGTCACCATGCTCTTGGCTGACGTACACTAAGCCCCATCCTGAGCTCCATAGGGACAAACAGAGAGCTGCGTCTCAGTCTTCACTGAGGCCTGGACACAGACTATAGCCACCATCATTGACATCCTCCTGAGCAGCATTCTCATTGTGCCCCTACCGCTCCTTCTCATCTCAGCTCGTCATGCCTCTCTCTGGCCATTCACTGAATCAGCCTGCAGCTCCTCTCCCTGCGCAGCCTGTGTAGAGGTGGATGAGAAGCGTTCGTAGCATCTTGTTAGTTTAACGGTATCGTATGTGTTGTGAGAAGTCCAATCAGTGTGAGCAGCAGGAGACAGGAGCTGCAGTCTGGGACAGTTTCGTTGAGTCATCATCTCATAGAAACAGCAGCAGGGCTTTTAATGACAGGACAGCACAGTCATGTACACACAGGAATCATAGTTTGTATGACTGACCCCATGTTAACCATGGAGACGATTCACACAAAAAAACAATGTAATGGTCTTAAGGCCAATACATGGTCAGTGTGAATTTTGTCGTCCTCCCAAGTCCCCACACTGTCCTCGGTACAAGCGCACATACTTCACATGCACTAGATTAGGGCTGAACAATTTATCTAAATTTGAGTGAAATCGCATTATGGGCAAATACAATTTTTAAATCACAGGAGGCACAATATCTGTTAAAGGTGAATTATGTGTCTAAATACCATTTTGGAAAATGAAATATTGTAATGCTGCAGAGATATCATATTCTACAGACTTAAGAAAACTTCTTTGTTTGGTACAGATCCTCGCTAAAATCACACCATAATCATTTGAATATGTTTTTCAATGAAAATAAGAACAATGATTACAGTTAATTTTTTTGATAAAGATTATCATTCCCTCTAATATTATCCACACTGACACAAAGCCCAGTCTCCAGTGTCAAAATTGTATAAATTGAGCGTTAACATTAATTCCCCACCTTGGAAACAGTATGGATAGGAACTGTATTTAAATTGACTAATAAAGCCTGGGTAAAATGTTACAAATGTTATATTGAATGCTTGTTTTTGAGCTCAACTTGTTAGAGGTGATGGTATGTAAGGTATAATGCCCGACCAGGTGTCCATTATCAGGAATTAATGGAAGACGGGAGGACGGAACCAAAGCAGGAGTCCAGTAGTTCCTGATTATGGACAACTAGAAGGACATTATCCCGCTTATATGCTCACTTGAAGACCATTTTTCCCATGCGTTTAGCAATCAAGTTTTTTGCAACCCATAACTCTGTTTCCCTGACTAATACCTGGAACAAACATTACCATCGCATGAGGTTCTTATGCAATGGTACGTTAGGTACAACTTGGCAGTGGGAGATACTTCTAGTCCGCTCAGCTCATGGAAGTCTTTGGTTCAGTTCTGAGCTAGAAAGCTAACGCTATGCTGGGAAGATTCAAAGTCAATAATATTGCGTACGGTTGACAAACAGTAAATACAGTTTGACAGTATGTTTAGCTAAAAGACTAGCTAGCTATCCAGATATACAAATGTGTAATGTCGGCTGTAGCCTGAACCAGCAAGTAGCGACTGAATAGCATCTGGGATGTGAGACGAAAGTTATGTGATACAAAGTTCAGAGGGACAGTGTACTTGCTGTAGCTTGTGTGTTACAGTCACCATCCTGTGGTGTTCAGAAGATGATGTTGATTTCATCTTTAATCCAAGTTAAATCTCCCTGTGTTAACTCATTGTGTCCCGTTTTTCTTTTTAATTTATCTTTCTTCAGCCGCATCCCAGTCACCAAATTTGTCTCCACATAGGTTAGAAGAAATGCCAAAGCCACTTGTTGTTGTTATTAGATTTTAGCTTAAGGTTAAGGTGCTGCAATACATTTTAAACGGAGGCTTTGACTGCGTCCCCGTTGCTATGGTATCTACTTTTAGATGAACAGACTTCACTGGAACTCCTTAGTAAGTATCCTATAGTATGATTGGACACCCTGCAGCCAATCACAATCGAGTAATCAAACAGACCATGGTAAAATAATACTTAGTTAACAAATCAACTTCCTAAAGGGTTAACATAACAGCACAGTCACATGGAGGAGGATAGTGATCAATGGGAATGTCCTCAACTAATAGTCACAGCACTTATATGATGTTCAGTGAGTTGATGTATTTGAAACATTTGTCAACATTTTTCTCCAGACTCTTTTGCTTCTCATAAATTGATGCAAATGAGTGTTTCGTGGGGCATTTGGCCTTTTATCAGCAGTAACGTGAGAGGTCATAAAACAAAGGTTCCAATATGGATTTGAACCAGGGCCGCAGTGATTTTTTATGACCTAACAAGACTGTTCTAGCTGTTCTATTATTTGCTTTAGTCAGACTACCAACATTAGTGATCAAATCAAAAAAATCTCATTGTGTAAATATTATGTCAAAGCACCAACCATCCAATATCGTTGCAATATTGGTATCAAGGTATTTAGTCAAAAAATATTGTGATATTTGATTTTCTCTATTTGGCCCCGCTCATACATTTACCAACATTTCAGTGCAGTATCAATAAAAGACCCAAACAACCAGTGATTCAGATAACTGACTGAGAGGTTGTGATGTTTCTGTGCACTGGTGTAGATTAGGAATCCAGAGACAAACCTTGCTCCTGCTGCTGGAGTGAGAAGTGCCTGCCTCTGTGGTGCCCTGCGGCGTGATGTTGCTTTAATGTCACAGTTAGCCTGACCTACTGTTGTTACGGTCAGTAAAGAGGTAGCCACTGAGTCAGTTACAGCAGCCGGGCACCGGGCTGGAAGGAATAAGAGACAGAAGGTAGAAAGGCCGATGGACAGCGGGACTCTGCTCCCTCCTCCTCTCTGCATGAGTCCTGGTGTCAGACTCTCTCATCTGTTGCTATGGACGGCTGCACTGTCCCCTAATTTGCCATCGATTCTGACCTCTCCCTGAACATTACTAATGCTGGGATTACATAGTCATGCCTGTCAGTTCTTCAGCCTCAATTTTCTCCAAGAAGAGCTGTATGAATGGATATCAATGAGAGTCAAGTGTTCATACTCCTGAGTGATCTGCCTTGGACAGAGTGAGTGTGTGTGTCCTTGGCAGGCTGGGAGGAAGTAACAAGCAGCATGCCAGGCCTTCTGAGCCTTCTCTAGGTGGCGGAAGAAGCATTTCGGTTAGTGATCTGTTGTCCATATGCCCTCCACCTGCTTGAACTAACACATGACCATCTGTGTGAGAGTAGCGTTTCATGCTCCAGTGTTCATAAAGGATGATGCAGTTTTTCTTCAAATGCAACACCAACACATGTATTAGAAAAGCTCCGTTCCTAATGAGACCATCCCTGATGCTACTTAGGATCTTCTTATTGATCGTATTCACTACTCACCCATCTGCATATGTCACTGCTTGCTGCAGTTTAAACTCACTCATCCTTTCTATTTTACTAAAATTGATCCTAATCAGCTGCCCTAGAGGTCCGCACTCACCAGCAACAATGGGATATATATGTATATTTGGTGTACCCTTCAGTTGAAAGCCATATTATTTCACTTCAGTAGCTCGATGATTAATCCTCTGTAGGTGGAAGACTACCTGCCCTCCTTCTCTTATACGGTAGATTAAAGAGGTCAAGATGTGTCTTCAAATTGAAAAACTAAAATGCATCGTAAATAGATCACTCAAAAAAGTTTGAGTTTGTGGGGATTCTACATGATATCTATCTGAACAAGAAACAATTATGAGTCTCAGTGAGACAGGTGCTCTGTGCAACCAAGCAGCTCTGGTACTGTTGTGAGTGATTTTAGTCAATAATCAATGATTGTCTCAACATCTGCTATTTTATGGCGTGCATTTGTTATAACTGTTTATGTATTGAAGATAAATCTTTAATCAGTCTGTTATTGTTAGTTGCAGTTTGTGTAAAGATGTCAATAAGTAATGGATTAGCGGTTAATCTCAATTTGTAATTTATTGCATTATCAATTACCTGACGATAGACGAGCTGTGTAAACTGTCAGAAAACTAACTGTCGTTTGGTGGCGTACGGGGTTCACTTGTTGGGTGTGCCTCTTGTAGTGAATGAGAGACTACATTCACTACGACTGTAAGGGCCACACACGTGAAATTAATAAGCGCCCCTCTTCCTCTGCCTTCCATGGATGAAAAAATAATGCCATGCTGTGCTCACTGTGGCTGGCTAATGTGGATGAGTGAAAAACCAGTGGGTATATGCTGGTGACTCCTTCAACATAAAGCGGAGGTTTTCACTTGTGAGGGAGAGCTAAAGGGGGGGGGTGCAGGGTGGGAGATGTGAGGTGAGCAGCAGCAGCAGTGGCTGTGACTCACAGTGTATGAAGGCAATTAAAGTACTTTAAAACCCTTACCACCCAATTAATGCAATTTGTGTCAAAAATCGCTCTCTTTCCTCTCTGAGTCCTAACTCCATCAAATCCGATAACACAGACATGATACACATATTTTTAGATTCACTGTGAATGACACTTTTGGAGGATATTATTGGGCCTCATTCCAAGCCAACATTCTCTTAAATTTCTCTTATATTTTGTCTTAATTGTCTGTCAAAAGAAATAATAAGTCAACTCCGCATGCTCCAAACCAAAGATCTGCTTTTTCCCAGGTTTTCCCCACGGAGAGAGAGAGATGGCGAGACAGTGGGAGAGAGGGAGAGAGATAGGGAGAGAGTGAGGGAGGGAGAGAGATAAGAGAGGGAGAGAGAGAAGAGAAGGAGAGAGAGAGAAAGATAGAAAGAGAGGGAGAGAGAGAGAGAAAGAGAGTGGGAGAGAGATAGGGAGAGAGATAGGGAGAGAGGGGGGGAGGGAGAGAGAGAAGAGAGGGAGAGAGAGAAGAGAAGGAGATAGAGAGAGAGAGAGAGAGGGAGAGAGAGAGAGGGGGAGAGAGAGAGAGAGAGAGAGAGCGAGAGAGAGGGATTATTATTATTTAAAAAAATTTAAACACTTTATTTACATATTTTTCATTTGTACAAATTATGTGCTTAAAACAAACAATACAAATATATACATTTAACCCTTTATCATCACAAATCAAAAATCATAAACAATCATTTTTGTATCACTACCCTTCTAAGGCACAACATGGGTAAAAAATGACTCGCCACACCCCCGGAAATCAACAAATTAAATCATTCAATATTCCAATCATTCATCAAACATCCCGTTCTCGATCACCACAAATCATCACCCCCCTTCCCCCCCCTCAATCCATGGACCAAAACAGTTCCTGCACCCCCACATCAGGACCCATGTACGCCAAGTGCGACAAAAATGAAAAAAAAGACCCACCACAACAACAACACCGTCAAAAACAATTATCCCAGCAGCAATCCGAACCAAACAATACATCCAACATCTGAAACCTCCACTCGTCACCCCGCCCCACCCACACACACCACACATCACCGGCCGAATGATGCATGCTATGTGCGAGTGCGACACAGCGACCAGCAAAGATCACAAACGTCAAATGCACCGCCCGATCCAAATCACCGCCAAAACAACTATCCCTAACAATATCATTACCATGGCACGTCATCTCCCCACCTCCATCACCCCGGCCCTTAGTGAAAACATCGAAGACAGTCTCACGTAGATTACAAAACGGACAATTATTTAAAACAGCAGGTGTTGATGCTTTTTACACAGTTCGCATAGAAAGTAGTTTTGTCCGCTCTGTGCAGCGACAGTTTTGCTGGGTTAGTGACCTTGAGCAGGGGGCCGGTCAGTTCTCCCAGCCCAGGGCTCAGGTAGATTTGTGGAAATGGGACTGCTGGGTTTCCCTGACTGTACTTGATGAGGAGGCTCCTCTCCTCTCCAGAGAGTCTCTGGCTCCAGAGCTGGAGGATGATCTGAGCCACTCGGCTAGAGGTTAGACCCAGCAGAGAGCCCAGGGCCCGGGCATCATTCAGCGCCGGCCCCACTGCATCCACCAGCTGTTGTAAGCAGAGGGTCCTTGACCTGCATAGCGCCACCATCAGGCCGGGTGTTTTGCTGCTGCTGATGTCCAGCCTGGCCCTGTGAATTAGAGGCTCCATCAACAACCAGTGCAGAGAGTCAGACTTAGGGTACCTTTTATAGTTAAAAAGGGCCCAACACTTAAAAACACTCTGATAAAACGGAAGCAGCTCACTTACCCTTAACAATTTTGAATCAGTTAAAAACAGAGCAGTATCCAGCCCCAGGTTACTCACACGTCTGAGGATACAGCTGGTCACGTCTCTCCACACCAAATCAGCTGGACTGGTAATATATTTCTGTCTAAAAGTGGCTGTTCGGCTGGCCTGGTGGACTAGGCCCTGTCCCCCCTCCTCTCTGGATAAATACAACACCCCAGTGTAGACCATCCCAAAATAAATCTACCTTTTTTTTCTGTATTTTAGCTAAAAGGCCTGAGGGAGGGTCCACACAGGTCAGACGGTGCCACAGTTGGGACGCCACAAGGTTGTTTAAAACCAAAACCCTGCCTTTAAAAGATATCTGAGGGAGCAGCCATTTTCATTTGGAAATCTTTCCCTCGATCTTTTCAGTGACGTTCTCCCAGTTCTTCTGGACTATATTTTCTATTCCCTCCTTTCTCCAGGTGAGACTCTGGGGAAGAACTGGAAGACCTCCCAAACCACCTGCCTCCTCTATGTGCACCTCTCCTGCCTCCTTTACCTGCTCTCCTCCCAAATCACCTGCCTCCTTTACCTGCTCTCCTCCCAAACCACCTTCCCTCTTTACCTGCACCTCTTCTCCCTCCTTGTTTTTTTCGACCTCACTTCTTCCTACTTCACCTGGAATATCTTGGTCATTTTTTCCCCCATTATTTTCCCCCACACCAATTGAATCAATACCACACATCTCGTGCACCAGTTCGGACACAACCGGAGCGGCCGGTGGAGATCCCCCCGCCGGAGCCACGGCTACCCTCAGCAGAGAGCCCTCCGCCGCAGCAGCCGCCGCCCCTCTTGGACCAGACGGAGCTGGGTCCCCGCGCCACGGACAAGCTCTTGCAGTGTGTCCCTCCTCTCCGCAACCAAAACATTTCATGCCCGATGAGGTGGCAAAAATCACGTAATCATAATCATCTAACATGGAAGTGGAGGTTGAGCTCCACATCCCGGTTATTAAGTATCATATATACCTGTCTACGGTGAAACACTACATGCTTAAGTAACTGAGACTTACATCCAGACAGAATCTTTTTCACCGGGGAAACAACTTTCCCGTGCTTCCTGCTGAGAAACTCATCGGTTATGAACGGAGGGACGTTAGAAATAAAAACTTTGGTTGCGTGAGTGGCAACACCTGCACAAACAAATCGTTCACCACGATTCCTGTCTCAATGACGCGGAGCACCTTCTCCAGCTGGTCCAGGAAAATGACAACAGCGGCGTTCATCCGCGCCAGTGACTTAATACTGCTGTGTCCGACCTTTTCCCCCACAACTAAACCTATAGCTTCAACACTACACGGGAAACCGGCTGAAATCTTAATGCCATGTTTCCTCGTAAGCTTGGTGAATTCCCCATTTACCATGGCGTCAGACGCAGACCGGCGAGACACCGGCAAGAGAAAACCCCACACACACCTCAAACACCACAGCCAAACTATACCAAACTATCACCAGTAAATTAAGTTAAATTAACACCCATTATTAACAACAGAATCAAAAAGAAGAATCTATCCTGAATGGAATGGTTGTTTGTTTCAGACATTTTCTCTTAGACTCTTAAGTTTGAATCGTTGAATAGTCATCTAGTCCTCCCTACAAGAAAGAAAAAAATATTCTATTTAGTTGTATGACAAATGAGAATGCCACGCTACCATCAACAAAACCCAAACAGAAGCTGAAATGATCCTCCCAGCTGACCTCAGTGTAAACACAGTGTCTGTACGAGGCCACCATACACTTCTGGCACATAGAGGCGTGAGAGGTGCAGAGGGGGGGGGGGAGAGGGGGGAGAGGGCAGGAAATGAGCCTCTGGCCTGCTGTTGAGCTCAGTCTTCAGGGACTGCTGTCTGGCTCTGTGAGTGCTGACCTGTCAGAGCCAGGATTGGGTTGGCCATACGAGAAGGGATCAGTAATCATGAATAAATGAGCAGAGCTTTGGCATTTGGCCCACAGACACTCAGGATCCAGAGAGGATTAGCTCTGTAGGTCCATTGGACACACATCATTTACCTTGCACTTCATTCTAAATAGAGCTCCAACTATAATAATCATTTTTTAATCATTATCAGTTAATCTGTTTGAAAATCTCAAATCAGAGATGAGCTTCTTGTTTTTTTCCAGCGCTTTCAACCTCAACTGATGTGGTATAATCACATTATATATAAATTGATACAATAAAGTGGAACGCTGCAAATGTTTGTATTTCAGAATTTCTAAGCAGCAAATATTTAATTTATGCGTGAAACTAAAATATCATTAAAAAAACAATGGAGAGCTTCAAAACAATAAATATAGAATACTTTATAATAAAGAAGTTACAATAGAATAGCATATACATTTGTACATGAGTGCTGAGTGAAACAATTGATTAAATACTTTACAAATACTTTACTTACGAATACTTTCAACATTTGTAAAATAATAAATAAATCAAAATTAACTCTTTGAAAAACTAAATGAATGAAAGTCAAATTGTCTTCTTTCCAAATGAGAGCAAAACTGGCATCAAATAATAAATAAAATACAAACTGCAGTAAACATGTACAGGTCCAAATTGGGTGGGTGTAAACGAGTAACCTCGTGCTGCCTCTGCACTCATTCCATCTTTCCTTTAAACAACATCGCATACGTAACATACGGAGCCTCTCAAATCAGATTATCCAGGCTAACAAAAAAACGTCTTTGTTTCCTGAAATGAGGTCACACAACTGTGGCAGCTTTTGAGATGTCAGCTTTTAATCAGAATATACTTTTCTCATCTAAATAGTTCATGAGGCTGTGCCTGCTCACTGTGTGAACATTCAGTATAAGCAGCTTATTCCTTGGCTGCAATTGCTGTCTGATACCCAGTTAATAACCTGCAGTATTGGTCTTGGTGGGTTGCCCCTGTAGGACATTGAATGGCCAGGAGGGTGCAGAGATATGACAATAGAGACATTGAGCTATGTGTCAGAGGAGTCAGAGACACATTCCAATGTGGCCATGAAACGTTACACTCTCAGCCCTCAGCTTTTACATCTGATGCAAGTGTTTGTATATTTTTTTGTATTCACTTTGCATTGAAATCCATTGCCATTCTTCAGCCATGGAGAGACAAATGTCAATGGAATTCGAGGTAAAAGAAGAAGATATGTAAAAAAAACAACCATAAATGATATTAATAGAAAACTGCAAAGATAAAGTACAGTATGTATTGCACACACAAGACTATACTTGACAGCTTAATTATACTGAATGAACTCCTTAGCTGATTTAATCATGATTAATGTATTAGACATGAATAGTGATGCAAACATGTTAAGCTCAGTATGGTTCTGTGCAGTCTACAGTATGTGTGAAATGTTAGAGTAAAAACAACCAGCTAAGAAATGTGGAGGGAGGTTGATGCATGCAGAGAGTAGGAAGTGAGGAGGAAGAAGAAAGAGTCAAGTGTTTTTTTTGGCCTCCTTCCTCTTTGTTAGCAGGCCTATCAGAGGGTTACTGTGTCAGTGCTGGTGAGCCGCAGCTGACACAGTGCCACTCACTGCACTGTGGCCCTTCAGCCAATTAGACCTGCCTCTGCCTCTCCTGCATGAGCCTCAAAGGCCGGATGCTTTTACTTTTGTTTGTCTCTCCTGTTCCGAGTACCTTAATTAACTTCATGGAAAACAGGTAGATTGAATGAAAAAGCAAATCCTGTTTGCTTTGGCAGAGCAGGCGCCTCTCAGGGTCTCTGTTGTTGTGTTGATCCTGCTCCCTAATGAATGGAGCTCTGTCCCGTCACTGCCCAATCAGCCAGCTGATTCCCTGTTCCCTCTCATTATGCACACACACACACACACACACACACACACACACACACACACACACACACACACACACACACACACACACACACACACACTGATTTATTGTATCTGGGGTTTCTTGGTATTTTTAGCCACTATTTCTCTAAACTGTCCTTTGTAAAGTCAGTGTGTCCCGGGAGGATTGGTGAGTGAATATCGACGGCCCTCAGGAGCCGGAGCGCCTGCCCTGGAACAATGTTACATTTCACTAAAGTGTTTGATAGTGTTGCCCTGTTTTCCAACTAATGTTCCGGTTTTATCAGTGATAAATACTTGCCGTCACGCTCCTAAAAAGCCCGGCCTCCTTTGTTGTTAGACATAATTAATGCCTCCCTCTCCAGAGATGCATGCCACCCAACCAGGCACTGGAGGGGAACAGATAACAGTTTTAACCTATTCATTCTTACTGTTTTTGGTCTTTGTCAGCGGAGACGATGAAATAGGAAGGGATATCATTCAAAAAATGTGAAATTCACTGAATATTTTACTTAAATAGTGGCTGGCTCCTTCATTTTCTTTAAATGCAGACAGATCCAGTTCTTAATCCCCTGTGTTATGAGTATTATTGAGAAGAGATGCAACGACCGATCAGTCTCATATTTCCATTTTTTGCCGGTCAAATTTACACACGTGCGATGGTATGATGGTTTTACGTATCGCACACAGCCGCAAAGACAGTAGCGTGACTCACAGTGGAGACATAAAACCTGCAGTTTGTAGCGCCTGCCATTACAAAATATGCAGAGGAAGAACCTTAAAAACATTTGGAACAACTAACTGAATCAGGCACTTATTGTAATCCATTCCCAGGCATACACACACCTTTACATTTGTGCAAATAGAAACTGATTTATTAAATGGCTTTGTTTCAATAATTAGATAAATAAATACATAAATAGTGTTAGATAATAAGTAGTCGACTATCAAGAATAGTCTACATACACAGGATAGAATAATATGTTATCTAAGTCTTCTCTGATATGTATAAACGTACGATTGAACGGAATCTGAATGACGCAGGTCAGCGTTTAAATAAATTCAGAAATCAGAAGAGGCCCAGAAGTAATTAGTGCATCTCTATATTTGTTAATATTCTAAGACAGGGGTGGCCAACCAGTCAGAGGTTAAGAGCCAAAAATGTTACTATGTTACTGCAAAGAGCCACATCATACACACAGTCACAGATGTCACATCTCCTTCTCTCTTTTGTTCTCAGCCTTTCTCTGTGCTCCCTCACTCGCTTCCTCCCCTCTCTCTCACACAGACACAAATGAAAATCTAAAACTTTACACACACACACACACACACACACACACACACACACACACACACACACACACACACACACACACACACACACACACAAACAAAGACCCTCCCTCCCAAAGACACACACACCCTCACACAGACAGACACACACACAGCTCTGCTCTGCTCAGACAGATTTATTGGAAATGTCACACACCATAATATTGACAGAAATTGAATTAAACCTCTCCTACCAGTATTCAGAGGCCAGTTATTATCAACAATGAACATTGTGTGCACTCTCACACACAAACTCTTAGTAAAAAAAAATGGATAAATTG
This sequence comes from Cottoperca gobio, assembly GCF_900634415.1. Taxonomy (NCBI): domain Eukaryota; kingdom Metazoa; phylum Chordata; class Actinopteri; order Perciformes; family Bovichtidae; genus Cottoperca; species Cottoperca gobio. Next base: position 19,500,654 of record NC_041378.1, on the reverse strand, counting down.
TTTTATCTTCCTATGCATGTTGCTTCTTTAAATTAGTGGGACTTCTGACATTCCTTGCCTCGAACAATCCTCCTCAAATCTGGCTTGTATTCCGTTGTGGTCACTCGAAGCAATTCTTTCACATGTGTGTCAGTCAGAACAGATGGATACTTTGATTTCACGTGTTTCAGGGTAGAAAACACCGACTCACAGACGTATGTTGACCCAAACATTGATAGTAGCTTGACATTGTTTGACATTGGGATATTTTTCATTGGCACAGTTTTCCAGAACTCAAGGGTCCCTGATTAATTCAGTATAATTTACATTTATACAACACTAATTCCATCAACAGCAGTCATTCTAAACAACTTATTAAAAAACAAACTGTCTCAAACAGACTCAGGGAATGTGGCAAGGTGGTGTCCTACACAAGATAGAAAGATAGAAGCTTTTAATGTAGCATCTTTAAAAAAAAATAAATAAAGATGAGAGATTTGCTTCCAGATGGGAGGAGAGTGAAGCATGAGTTCAGGGTGGCTGGGGTCGTGTGCTATGGCATGTGTCAATGAGGGCTGGAGGTTGGGAGTAGAGATGCCAGTGGTTTTAGAGGGATTGTGTGTGAGTCTTAGGAGTTTGTTCCTGTTAATGACAGCGAGCACGGTGAAGTAGCATGGGGCGCAGCTCAGGCCAATGAACAGAACCCTGGCATAGACGACAAAGGAGCACAAGTTCTGAAGGAGGGTCTGCAGGAGACATGCCACAGCATCCTCCAGCCCAGTGTGTTAATCAGCAATATATGGATGTTATGGTTTTATGCTGTGGAGGTGGTGAAGGAAGCTGGAAACCCTATCATTTTTCTTTTAAAATAATAATAATAGTGTTTAAATTATAGTACAGAAAAATAACATGCTGGGCTTTATTATGGGTAACCTTCATATGTCTGTGCTGGCCATGCCGTGGATATCATTTGACATGATGTGCTTTTCCTCAACGCTTACGATGGTTGTGTCTGTGTCGGTTCTGTTTAGTGGACACAACCAAAGAAGGAGTGAGACTTTCATTAGCCTGGCATTATGTTTTGTTGTTGGCCTGCTTCTTCTTATCTGCTTTTTATAGTTGCTGATTACAAACTTGGCTGAAGGCGGCAGAGTCCAGTTTACAGGATCATGAATTTTCAGAAATAATTTGAGACTCCTTCCACTTAATCAATTCATGTTGTTAATTGTGTAGTGGCAAAAACGCTCACAGTTTTTTCCGTTTGAAAGGCTGTGTTATAACGTGAGCCTAATGACGAAGTGTTGTGTGGGAGTGCAAACTCCCAGCCAGAGATTGTTTATAGTCATTTTGCTCACACAGATGCATTGTGTAATTGATCTCACTGCATAGCTGTTGACATGAGGCAAACCCTGAAAGGAGGACGGAGGAGCCCAGGGGACTGGAGCAGCAAAGAGAAGAAGAAAAAGGCTTTGAAGTGAAGCTAATGGTGGGGGAAGAAATCAACCTACATACTGTACAGTACACGCAGCGAGGAGCACGTGTGACTGCTATTCATGGCACACTGCTGTGTGTGGGCCTGTGTTCTGCATCTGCTATTCTCACTGTTTCACATGAGCACAACAATGTTGAAATCCATATTTGTGTTTCACATGCACTCATTTACTGGTCATTGGATAAGGGAGATTTGAAGAAGAATGCAATCAGTTTTTGTTCGCTACTTTTAAGCTCTATGGCAGGGGTCGGGAACCTATGGCTCGCAAGCCATATATGGCTCTTTCGATGACGCGATATGGCTCGCAAACATTTAGCAGCGGATTTGTTTTAGTTCTCCCCTCTCCTTTCCTCCACCCTGTCTCTGACTAACTGTGTGCGCACGTGTGTGTGTGTGTGTGTGTGTGTGTGTGTGTGTGTGTGTGTGTGTAGGGGGCGGAGCCCTGCCCTCCGCGAAACAGCTGAGGAAAAACTGCGCAAAGCAAGCAGTAGACCGGGGGTGTCAAACTCAATCACAGAGAGGGCCAACATTAAGGCTTTGTTTCGGGGTGAAGCTTGGAAACTGTGCAGCGCCCACAGAGTCATACTTTGCCTTGAGTGTGTCATTACACTGGAGGTCAATCAGCTCCATTTGGATGTTCACATGTGGTGTTTCCACGTCAACTGCAAACGGATTGCTGAGCAGTTCATGCGCAGTCGGGAACACAGAGGTGGAGATGTTTGTCAGTGTTTGGAAACACGTAGTGACCAAAGTTTCCTTCTGCATCAGAGTCTCCCACAGGCAGCTCGGCTTGGAACGCTCTCACTGCATCATACATGTCCGTGATCATACGGCCCTGAAGCTGCAGGTTTAACAGTGAGATGCTTCGTTATGTCGCACAAACAGGCCAGCTCACATCGTCCCAGAGATCTGTGGTGTGTTTCTCTTTGCTTCCAAAAACGGCCAGATTTCCTCACGCAACTCGAAAAATCTATTCAGCACTTTCCCTCGACTCAGCCATCGCACCGCCATGTTCAGAATGTATCTCCTCAGGAAAAGACTTACATTGACTCTTATAAAGTTTCCTGTCTGTGTTACGGTGCTTATTACATGTTCCATCTCCAGAGCTTTACTACACAGCGCTTCCTGGTGTGTGATGCAGTGATACACCGTCAGCTCACCTGCACAGTTCTCCCGCTGCATCTTCTCCCGCATCCTGCACTAATCCGCTCTTTTCATCACATCGCAGGCTCCGTCTGTCGTCAGTCCCGGGGCAGTTTCATTTCATTCACACATTTAAATACTTCCTCAAACATGTATTTTCCCGTGGTTGTGCCATGCATTGATTTAATTACCAAAACCGGTGGGCCAGTTATGATAGAGAAATTATATACTCTCGCGGGCCGGATATAATTGTGGCCTTGAGTTTGACACCCACCCGTGCAGTAAACACTGAAACGTGCACATACATTAGATAAATAACATAAGCGTTTAGTTTATTTAATAAAAGAGCTATTCAATGTGAAAAGTTGTGACTATTAAATAAATAAAAATCACAGGGGGGCGCGGGGTTCCGTTGGAGGGGAGGGGGGATTACAGACAATGGTAGGGGAAACACTGATACCAATGTTATTAAATATATGGCTCTCAAGGAAATACATTTAAAAATATCTGGCTTTTATGGCTCTCCCAGCCAAAAAGGTTCCCGACCACTGAGCTACAGGGAGACCCCTCCCCACACAGTGCCATGCTGCTTCAGTTCTAATACTAATACACACACATCCACCACTGACATCAACGTTGTATCTGAACACAAAGCAGCCTCCGTAAACTCAGATTAATACGGGTCAACGTATGACTAAAAGTGAAGTAGAACATGAATAATGAAATAAATGCTATAATATTATTGCTCACAGTATAACACAATGTAGACTACTCACTTTATTAACAACAAAAGAAATTGCCCGCTTTGCCTTCATCCCCGCCAGGAATCTAAAATACATGTTTGCTGTGTCACTGTCCTGTGTAAATGTTTAAATGTCTAATTGAAAGTGGGTTAAGGGAAAGTACACAGACACAGTTGCAAAGCGACATTAACGGTAAAAGGCAGTAGTGTTCCCCTCTAAGAGTGACTGATGTAGCTAGAAGTGAAGATAAGCAGCCATGCCTGCTTAATTTCCTTCTTCCTTACTGAGAGAGCCAGTCTCCAACAGACGAGGGTCTCAACTTAAGGTTCTAATTATAGATGGAAAAGGGGCTTAAAGGAGAGTGTCAGTGATTAAATCAGACCTGAGGACTTTGTCTGCCGGGAACTTTATTTTATTAAGAGGAGCAGTGTCAGTCTATCTCAACCTGAAAAATATTTCAGGCAGGGGGTGTTGCTGTCCCTGGTAACATTCGATCAGATGCAGCATTAGTATGTTGCCTTTTAAAGCCAGTGTGGGCCTTTTACTAGCACTTCAGTGCGAGGATGGATTACTGCACAGGCCTACCGGGCAGGGGCCCAAAGGGTCAGAGCCCAAAGGGTCAGAGCCCAAAGGGTCAGGGCCCAAAGGGTCAGGGCCTTCACCGACAAAATGTCACTTAAAGAGACATGTTCCAACCAGGAAGAGACTCAAAATGGCCAGAAAGAAACGTAAAACAACTACAAAGAGATGCAAAACAGGAAGTCAGAGGCCAGTCCTCCAACTCAGTCGTGGCTCAGGGATCTGAGGGACGTGCTTCATATGGAGACTAACTAAAGAGATAACACCATCCTGAAGATTTGGCAACCCCTTCCTACCAGTGATAAGGCAGAAGGTGGTGAAGACTTAATGTAATTAAACTATAATACATTCTCCCTCTTCTAATTTGCTTGTTTTTCTCATATGGAACTTATTTTGTTAAAGAAAAGAAAAATGGAAGGAAATTACTACCTTAATTGCACGTTTTGCATCCGTCCTTCGATAAAATATATGCAATCACCTTTGTGCTTCAGCTGTCCTTTAGCTCCTGTCTTTGTGAAGTAAAACATATTTAAATAGAATGGAACTGAAAGAGAAGTCTGGTTATTTTCAAATTTTTAGAAAATATCCCATGTGCAGAGACAAACTAACAATATATGTTGTAAGTATTTTGTGTAAACCTGATATATTATTAAAAAAATTCTATTAAAGGTCATTTGGCAGACGACTGAACATCTCCCTGGAGCAGCTCAGGGTTAGGTGCCTTGCTCGGGGGTACAATGGTGGCAGCCCTGGTATTGAACTCACAACCTTCAGGTGTTGTAATTGGAAGACGTACCACTAGACCACTACCTCATCTTCTTCCTCTGTGCCATAGAGCTCCATTATTGATTATTAAAACACATGCTCAATGATGGTGACATGTTCCTTTATTACGACACATTATTTTGACTCAATCTCACAAACATTGTTGCAACCAAATGTGGATTATTATGCCGCTGGAAATAGTCCCCAACAAATATCATAAACAATTCTAAAATGATTACTTGTTCTGGTTACTTGTTAATAATAAAAATGTATATAATAATATAGGTTGTGTGAGGTCTAATGTGTGTATTGCCACGCTGGCCTATTTATACACTAATTCAATACAAATGGATCCACGGTTGAGCCACAGTGCACACACGCACTGCTCATTTAAAGCACATAAGAGTACAGAGGATGGTATTAAAGCTATTTATAACTTGACCTGCTTTCTGCAGGCAGAGATTCCACAATACGGGGACAGAGGTACATTGATCTGTTTAACCAGTTTGCCTGAGATGGTACATACATTGTCTGGTGGTGTTAGTGAGCCCTGTGCATGAACACATTAATTACACTGTATACATACACACATTAACAGAAACTCTGAGGACATAATTAAACTGGTTTTCTATTTAACCATACAAATGTGTTTGTATGTTTTAACTCATGTACTGCTGACATTCATCTCTAATTTTTGTTTACAGTTAATATTGTCCTAAAATATTTGAAAATCAGTCAAAATCATAGCTAAGGTCAGTTATTTGTGGTAAAGATGCAAATACAGTACTGCATTTTCTATAAGAATATATCAGGTCTCTATTAAGGAACCAAACCTACCCCTATGTGTGATGATTGATACTGTGCATTTTCATTATACAAAAACAGTACAAATGACCACCCTGTAACAGATTACTATAAGAGACATAACTGGACATTAAAGAAATACTAAAAAAGTGCAAAAACTACAGGTTTGTGAACTGGAAAGACATCTATAAAAATTTAAATGTTGTCATTTTAAAGTGAACTTCTGAGATTAAAATCTACCAAAGCTCACATCCCCACATCACATCTACTGTACAGTATGTGGCTCACTGTTTAGTCAGGCAGGTTGTTCTCATACACTGTTAGTAGTGATACATATTAGAAGTAATGCACTGAGATTCATATACATCCCACCAAATCAATTCCTATGTAATCCTAATTCTGAACCAGGAAGTATAAACAGCCACAAAGTCTGCGTAGGGACAAGGTCGGATGGATGGATGGGTCCAGAAACACAAAACCTATTTGTCACGTGACTTTGTTCCTAAACCTTACCAAGTTGTTTCCTGTGAAGATGGAAGTTTATTTTGAAAAGACTGTATGCATGTAATGAGCAGAAATAGACACGTGTTGACGTACGTGGGATAATGCGCAACAAATGAGGAATAACGTTTTGTGATGTATCATACAAACCGCTGTGTGAGCATACAGGAGGACCATATCATATGACCTGACAACACCAGCCCAATTGTGTTTAATCTCTCACTTGTTTGTGGGAATTTGCTTCAGGCAGATGTCATTTTAAGTAGGCTGTGCCTGACTGACAGATTTGTGCTTCACTCAGGCATCAACATTAACAACTACTCCTGCACTGAAAGCATCCATCAGTTACAAAACATGCTTCCATTAAACTCCATGTTCTCCATCTTTGGGGTTTCAGGAGACGGAGAGTCATGTCATCATCTGAAGTCTCCCCCTGGGTGTCCAACTGATCCCGCTTCCAGTTGCCGGGCTCAATTCATTTTCAAAATGAATTTTTGTAGCAAAACTGAGCTTGCGACATGTGCTCCGACTCTGTGAGCCTAAGTATCGCTAAATATTAAATACTGCTCCAGTGCTCATATTAATTTGCTGCATTTTGTAATAAACAGCTTAAACGCAAAATGCAATACATGTGCCCACATTTTGTAAAAAAATATTACATATTGCAGTGGTTATTACAACATTTGGGAGTTGCCAACTTATAATAGTACACACATTATGTAATAACCAACCACAATGATCTTCTGTACACATTATATTTTCTAGGAATAGGAACTCTTTATTTAGTCTTTGCTATAGATCTTTTAATCTATGGATCTAATTGTATATAAAAAATATATTTTAAGTTAGTATGATTCATGCTTGGATTCATAAAATAAAAATTGTTGCTAAAATGTTGAAACAATTTTTATGAATTAAGTTGTTGTTACAGGTTAAAGGTTATTACATAATGCAAGTATTGCATATATGACATTTTGTCTAGTTATTACATAATACAGTGTTATAACATAAGGTGCTGTTACAAGGCACACCATGTTGTAGCATGTGTGTGCAAAACAATGTGAGAATAAGAATCAGAATTGACACCAACTAAATTATAAAGGTTCTCTGGTGATTAAGCTTTGCAGTTCCATAAAGTGGGGACACACAAGAGATAGAAGAAAATAACAGAGCAGATGGAGCAGAGGCTGAGATATCCAGATTTTAAGTGGGCTTATAAAATAGTGGTATGCGAGTCGTATTCCCCGACCATGCCTAAAGTCAAAGTGTTTCTACTCTTCTGAATGGCGACACTTGAAAGTGAAGTGAAAATGCTGCGGTCATATCCTCCTCGTGCCTGCACCTCTCTGCTTCCCTGATCTCACTCCAACAGCTCTGCATGCGCCACAGACCTTCACCGTGTTGTTCTTCATACAGCATAAGTAGTGCAAGTAAAAGACAGCTTGAGAGAGTTCAAACCCGACACTTTTATAGGAGAGTGGGATGACATATTGTGGCATAATATGTCATGGTACAAAAACATACATTATGCATGCCAGTATCGTGAAAACATTAATATTGCAACTGTAACAGTTACTTGGGTTCGGTTGCATTAAAGCAATACATAAAAAAAAGATTAAGGATGGATTAAAAATAAGTTTAATATGGAGTGTCCACAATGTATCAGCGCGCCGCTGTTGCATTCCAAAGCTACAACAGATGGCTGCTAGTGAGGAGCTGCAGGGAAGAGTTATAAATGTATTTGTTTTTTCCCCAAGTTATTTTGGTGTCTCTTAATGTATTTTAGGCACTTGAAGTGATAGTGTGAGCCAAATGTGTTGCACAATGAGGTAGCAGGCAGATTAAATTGGTAATGAGGTTACACACACTTGTACATGACATGCTGTTCCACACGAGAGACAAATCAGTGGAAACCTGCAATCAAGCTGGGAGACTGTAGCAGTTTATCATTATTTATATATATATATATATATATATATATATATATATATTAATATTATGATCACTGGCACTTCTGCAGCAGAAATATCCTCATAGGTGTTTAATAATGTTAATAAGACAAAAACAGCAGCACAGCGGGAAAAACGATCCAATGGGAACCAAGGGCCATTTTTTTCAGTGACTTGTATTCTGCTGCTGTTTCCCTCCAGTGCTGGAATTCTTTCAAATTTGGGTTGAATTCACTTAATTTCCTGAGCAAATAAAAGTCATAAATATTCAATTTTAGGAGAATATATATGAACAGGACTGAAAGTGCTCAGATCCCTGGTACACATAGAAACATTTATAAATAATTTATATATAAGTGGCCTGGAAATGCTGAGCTGATTATCCTGCGTGTCGTCACTCATGATTCACAATCGATTTGTATTCCTGCTTTCAGACCGGTCCTCACTGAGTCCGACATCCATGAATGAAACTCACCGCATGTCTTCAGGAGCACTTAAGTGATTGGTAATTAACATAGCCCCGGGATATTTGACACACATATTAATTAGGTGGTGTTTTTTTCTCAATGGGATTACTTTAATGCAGTCAGATTTAATCAGCGAGGATTCATTTAATTGCAGTCAGTGGGAAAATACCACAATCGGATATTTAAATCAAGATGGATATTTTTGTTCCACAAAGAACAGGGAAGCTTGATAACGTCTAACACAAACATAAAAAACAAAAAGGGTGAGAGGTAATAAACTGACAACTTTCCGAATTCAATACAATGGAACACAACAGGAAATCAAGGTTTGAAAAGAGGAAATGTCTGAAGACCTTAAAATATATATTTTTTAAATATTTTGGTACGACAAAAAAAAAGTCTAATTTATCAGCTACTACATCAAAGAATAATGAGAGAAATGAAAAGGATAAAATAGTATGTAAGATTTTGACTTTTTAAGTCAAAATGATGAGATAAATAAAAGTGATAAAATGATGAGTAAAATGTTGTTATTCCTAACATTTAATTAGACTTTTCTTCGTGGCTGAATGTAATATGCTTCCAAATAATCAGGAGAAAAGTCATTCATTCTTATATATTAAATGTATTATATAATATTATATTATATAGTTAAATCCAAGCAGGAAAATGGTGAGGTATAAAAACAATTGTATTTTAATTGATGTATCAGTTTAGGATGTACTGTCACTTTAAATCTTTCACTGCTTTCTTATGTTTCCACCTGACACTGATGTAACTTGATGTAACTTGATTGTAAATTAAGTTTACAATCAGTCTCTACTCCTAATCAATGACTGTTCTCTTAATATAAATATATAAGTCTTAATTATACATGCTCCTTTTAAACATATATCAGATAGAGATGCAAGAAATAGTCCAAATAGAGAATAAAGAGTTTGCAGAAGCTCCACACATCTCTTCTCACCCCTCATTGTAAATCTGTACTATAAAGTCTTCCTTTCACACTCTTTCACACTCTTATGGATAATTCAACAACAATATATAGGTTATAGTAATACGTTAGAAATGTTTGTTTGAATCTAAACACTAACTACTTGCTGAATTAATCCAAAATGTAAAGTTTAATAGATTATTTTCTTATTGCATTGTTCTTAACAAGATGCATTAATCTATATATTTATATAAACAATGGTTCAAATGTAATATGAGTCGCTCGCAGTAACAAACACAAACACTATTTGCCACACAGACACAAACTTTTGTTTTTTCTGACTTACCGAGATTTAACTTCTCTTTTCACATCACTGTTGATTATGATTAAGTGCTTAAACATATATGCATAGACGCTGCATTGATTGATTTGGCCTGCTGCTGCGATACATCCAGTGAACAGGGGAGCTACCGTTTCCCTGGTCTACATTTCTCAACCGATTTCAATGAGTCCTTTTTATATTCAAGGGTTTATGATCTATGTGGAGTAAGCTAGACAAAACTTATTTTCTACTCCACGTAGATCATAAAATAAAAGTCAAATAATACATTATCATTTCATTTATTGTAAGCTGTGTTGTTTTTTGACGCTATAATCACTGCTAGACGCTCAAGAGAGGAGTGTGTATCAACGTTACGCTTATTAAGTTCCATCACAATATCATATTATATCAATTCTTTGGACAACGATATGATATTTGCTGATATCACAAAATCTAAGATACAATTCAATTCTATTGAGTGGCCTGTGATCGATAAGTGACGATATCATATACCTACTTACATTACATTACATTACAGGTCATTTATTAGGAAGTGGGTGAATTTACCCGAAAATACCTACAAACGACATACCCAAAGTAAATTGAAAGCTGCTCTTCAACCATTTGCACCAGCTGCATGATGTTGGTCTCATTCAAAAGATAACTCTCTTATTGTTCTTGTAAAAACAGTGAAGAATCACTCCAAGTGCTTCTGGCACTGAGTAATAGTGGTCTGAATATACTGAATTTGAAGAAAATACACTCCGCCAGAATTTCTTTGTTGAAAAAGATGTCTGAAGATGGGTATAGCTGGTAGTCCAGAGCTGAAATACACAATAGAAACATAGAACCAAGTGTTATCAAGTTCACCACCAAATTTCAGATAAAAAGGGATAAAAACTTAATTTATTAGACAGGTTTGTCTCAGAGTAACACCAGGTGTACACCAACGGTGCAATATGTACATGTACTGTACATATTATAATATTTATTAATTAATGTTATTTTTTATCTATTTATAAATAACTATTATATACCCATATTACCTGTTTGTAGTAATCACACAGAGTAAGTGAAGTATAAAGACATTTTTTTCTAATATTTGTATGTTTTTTTGTATTTTTTTCTGTACAATAAATAATAAATATTATTTTGGAAATACATTTTATTTTGAAAAAACAAACCAAGGGAAGTGACGCATCTAACGAAAGAGGCGCACATTCCCTTTACGATGCGCGCGCCACCAGGACGCTGAGCTGTTCCAGGGTCATTCTGTAACAAAAGAAGTGGGTGGGCACTTTCTTATCAAGTTGACACTCATTGGCTCATGAAGGTTGTAAAAGACCCATCGAAGCTCCGATTGGCTCAAATGAAGTGTCAATCTAATGCTGAGAGCCCGCGCTAAAACCAGGACGTGTCTGTACCGTGATGAGAGCACAAGATAATAAGTTATGACTGTTTATGATCACACAATGTAAAAATCGATCAGCTGATTTCACAGATTGCAACACCTGTTCATGGACTTTTATCGATGTGACGATGTTCACAGTGGATATCTTTTTACCGGAAACGAATGTGTGGACCTCTGGCAATGCCTTAGGAGCGTCTTTTTCAAAATATTGCTGAAAAGAGGATATTTATGAGGCTTTATAGGTAAGTGGGCTTATGATTTTGATTTTGAGTGTACTTGCTAGTTTGAGGAGCTGATTGTACCGCTGTTGTGATTTTCATCTCCATATTAAAATAGACGAGATTCTAAGCTTTCCAAAAATATAATTATTATTATTTTATTTTTTCAGAATTGAAAAATGTCCATGTACAGGCGCAATAAAACACCTGCTGGGCCCGCCGGCGGGCCCGCACACTCTAGGAGGTTTTAACACAGTCAGTTACATCTATATAAACTTACAAAAGGCAACATAAATGGCAATTGTATTACTTGGCTCTCTAAACTCACTGCATCTTAAAGATGATAATTTAAGATCAACAGAATCACTTACATGGTGGAAAACAATGTATTTGTAATAAGGAATTTTAAAAACTCACATTTATCAACACGTTGTCACCTTGCTGTGTACCTGCGCCTGTGTCAGCCACCCACTGTCACCAGCACCAGAGGCTGCACAGACTGGAAGTGCTAGAGGAGAAGGACTACATTCTTGATGGGTCCATATATAATGCATTGGGCTGCATTAGTGCTCTGTGTCCTTCTGACATCAGTGTACCTCCCCTGTCACCCTGAGAGCCGGGACCCTACAGACATTACAAGACTCGCTTTAACCAGAAGTAAAAAGCAAGACTTACAGTAAGACGAAAATTGAAGTAAAAGAAAGATCACAGTGTCCTTGTGGTGAGATCAAAAAGCTGAAGGGATCTTTGATGTACGCTGGTAGCAAGAAAATGTTATTCAGTAACAAGCTTTTGTTTGACTTTGTATTTTTTATGTACATTTTGACTACACAACTGTTCAGTCAAACTTTACTGTTCTCAGTTTGATGACATGATAAACTTCCAGCTGCAGCTTTTTTAAAGACAACATGCGAGGCTGCTCCAAGGGACTTTGTTAAATTATAAATGTTTGGAGACAGGGACTGAAACAACCATGACTTCTCTCAACATGTATTGCTTCAAACTACAAAAAGGAGAGTCTCGGGAGAGTTTTGACTCACAAACAATGCATGCATGAAGTCTGCTAATATATATAGTTTCTTTAGAAACTTCATTTAATGAGTTGAGTGAACTATCAGCATTACATTCATTCAACTCAGAACAACTCATCAACTCAAACTGAAAATAAAACCCATCAATTTTAAGCTGAATTAACTTGAAATGAATAAAAAGTAGGTTATATATTTAGGTTAAGTTCATCATTCCTGTATGATTTCTTACCACCTGCAGCTCCCCTTTCCAGTTCTGGTTCGCTCTCACCACTGTGATGGCTGCAGCTGTTTCCAGACAAAGGCTCTAAACAACTCACTGCACACTACCTGCTCACAAGCCATATCAACTTGATGATGATGATATGTCTGCTTTGAGTTTACAACTTGTTTCTGCTGCCCCAAAGAGGTTCAGGTTATGTCCATATTCAGTCCAAATCACATGATTTGACTCCACACCTGATAACCTTCAAAGCGGTTGGTAGAATGTGTGTTGAACATGACAGTGGGCTGCTGATTCACATCCATATACTTCTGGTCCTTTAAACTACTACTTTAAAAGCATTTTCAAAACATCCTAATATGAGTTTTGAACATCAGGTTATAACAAAACCTCCTTATGTAAGGTAGGACACAATGCCCTCACAACTGCTGCGTGTTATATGAGAATCTGTAGGCATCCTGACCTCAACTATATCAGATAACAACATGCAGAGTTTAATGCTGCCCCACTGATCCTTCATTTACAGAATTAAAGACACTGTGCTGATCTGGGCCAGGCCAGCAGGCTGGCAGCCAGCCCACGGCTTTATGGCAGGCCACTGCATGAGGGGGAAAGGGACTAATCCATGGAACCGTCCTCAGTGATATGTCAGCAGAAAATGCTCAAATGACTGTATCAGAAACGCTGCTGGGCACCTAATGTCAGCCAGACGTACGACAGCAGCCCTGCCAGACAGAAGGAAACACTGCAGCCTGCTCAACTGTAAACAGGGATCTGAAGAACACAACAGTCACCTCAGTCTCCACTGTCCTGACTGTGTTCACTACATACAGTAAAGACTTGCTGCCATACATTCTTTTATAAAAGAGGGTGGCATTACCTGTACTATAATAAGAACTCATTAAAGCACTAATTCCATCTGTGATCATTCATCACTCTGCTTTTTGGAATTTGTCTTTTTAACACAAATGCTCATTTCATCCAGTAATTAGTTCCAGTAGCCTCCACTTTGGCATTGTTCCGATAAATGAAAAATCAATGAAAGTAAACACTTTCCTCTGATTGTTCACACCAATAGAGATAATATAACAGTATCTGTGTTGATGGTCTAGTGGTACGCCTTCCAAATAAAAATCACTAGAAGGTTGGGAGGTTCAGGCTGCCACCATTGTGCCCCTGAGCAAGGTACTTAACCCTGAGTTGCTCCAGGGAGACCGTCCCTGTAGTTCAATGTAAGTCGCTCTGGATAAGAGCGTCTGCTAAATGACCTGTAATGTAATGTAATAATGTATCCATTGGTGTCACAACACTTTACAGTTGTGTGGTTGAGATGGAACTGAAGGCTGACTTTGTGTGAAGGGACATTGTGTGTGATCCCATCGTAAGATGGTCTCAAACACATTAATTAGGATACTCACTGCACATGTAAACACACTCATTGACAGCAACTTAACAGCAAATCCAAACGAAACTGGAAATTGTAAATTAATTAAAAAAGATCTGTGAATATGACGTTTTTGTACTGATTGAATTCTTGTCTGTAAAAATATACATTATCATGAAATTATCAAGATAATAAAAGAAAGGTCTGTCTCTTTTAAATATCTGTTCAAAATAAAGGTTAGGTTCTCTGGTGTAAAAGTAAATACAAAGCCCCACCCACTATTTGAAGTTTTACGTCTAATTATTTCTGTCACTATCAAGGAAAATAAAAAAAGGACTATATCGCTCAAACCCCCTGAGCACATGCCAACAATCTTTGACACAAATAAACGATATCTTGTATTGTTTATTCAGCTTGCTGAAAACAGGAACGTACAGAAATATATGGGAGATCTTTTGTTCCTCATGTGCATGTGTTCATTACAACATTGCTTTTAGGTCGTTTGGCATCAGATATGAGTTACTAAAATAGAATAGTAGAATAGTAAACCATGAAAATCGGATGAGGCACAATTCATTGCACATGAGAGCTTTGACAATGATACTCTGAATGCCCTCCTTTCATTTCATCACGACAGATCGGACCACAACAATTCCAAAACTGCATGGTCCTACTTTGAACAGACAGTAAGCTGGCCTAATGTGCCTAAGTAAAGATGTAGTGCCAGAAGCAGAGATGCTCTCGCACCAAACCACACTGTTAGAGTATCAGTGAGTAGCTGGTAATCACCTTATAAAAATGCATATTTAGTCATAATTCCTCATAATTCCCTACGGAAGTGAGTCTGAGTTTGACATGGAATCCCACGTGCTACATTGTAGCTACTTGCAGGAACCACTACTCTGTGCCACACGTTTAGCATGTCAGAGGTCATCATACTGTGTCTAGTTGCTAACAGTTGTCTTAACAATACAAATGTCCCCTTCAGAAAGACGGAAGGAATAATAAGAATTCACAAATGTAAAAATATTATAAATTCTTCTATGAAAGCAAATATTCAAATAATTGCAGATTCTCAAACAATAGGCAGCATGAATAAATGAAGAGCAGTAGCCAGTAAAGGCCAGGTAAATAAAAAACACTGAGGAGACGGAATAACCTGTAACTGTTCACATTGTAAATAATACATAATGTCTTTCAAATTCATAAACAAACTATGTTGCTTGTAGAACAACACACAGGAGTGTTTTCTGCTCTGACGTCCAGGAAAATCGAGTCGCGTAACGTGACAACATCATGGATAAGCTTCGGTTATGTTTAGAAACGGAAGTTATTTGATTAGGGTTCAGAAAACATTGTATTTTGGGTTAAATTGACCACTTCATTAAAGGTTAGGCGACCATTGTTGTCATGGTTACAATAAGTGGTTATGGTTAGGGGACCGTTGTTGTCATGGCTGTGTGAAAGTCTGATGTTTTTGAACCCAACCTCCCTGCAGGGACTTTGTAATATATAATAATATATTTATAATAATGTCACCTCACTTCCTCCTTGGCTCCGGACATATTCTCACTTTTAGCTTCGTAGCTTGAACATAAACATTGGTTCTTTTAAAGCACTTGCTGAAATGACTGATTCTGCCGTTCAAAAAGCGTCAAATGGACCATGTGGTGAGATTGTTTTGTCAAGTTCTGTTTTCAAAGTAAATGTAGTCTTTGAACATGAAGTATTGAGAGTCAGAGTCCTTCATAGAGTATGATTACACCCACTGTTTTCCCTTCACACTCTGTACCGATACTCTTACACACACACACACACACACACACACACACACACACACACACACACACACACACACACACACACACACACACACACACTTAAGCGGCAGGTGTAGATTTAGAGTTGGGAGAAGCGAGTGCCTGCAGCAGAATAAAAGAGATGTGGATGTGCTCAACAGGCAGTTTCCTCTTATTTATATCACTCATGTGCGTCAGTGCTTGGGCACTATTTTCACACTTCAGTCTGGAAGTCACTTGAACGTAAAGATACGTCGTTTTGGGGCTCTGGCTCAAACTGTCCTTCTCATTCCCAATTTGTCACACACGGACGCTTAGTCAGGAACCCTTGGCGTCACTTTTATTAACTCACTGGGAAGATAAACTATGAGGCTTTTGACAAAACTACTTAGTTATGTTTAGGAAAACCTTGTGGTTTGGGTTTGAATAACTACGTCTGTTACAGCACGTACGTATATTAAGTAGTCAACATAAATAAATCAACGTTGACTTTTGCTTTCACAAGAGACACCGTCAGCTGTCTCCTGGGTGAAAGTCCTGTGTTTGTTTGACCCGTTCGTCCACCCCGTCCTCCTCCCTACGGGTGCTGTGTCTCTCCTTATACCAAGTCACCTGACCAGCAGTGAAACGCCTCCTGCAGATATTTGAAAGCCCATCAGGACAGAGAGGGATCCCAAAGTTTTACTGTGAAAGATCTGTGCCGTCTGTGTTGAGTCTTTGATAGTAGCTTAAAAACAAACCCAAAAGAAAAAATTGAAGTGTAAATCATTTAAAGCAGTATTTCTGTGAGAGAAAGTGAGAACAGCAGAGTGGTGAGGAAGACACAACACTTCACAATTTATCCTGACATTTAAAGAAGGGTTTGAGTTTGTATTAACCTGTTAACATGTTAAATCAAGGTCTGTCCCATTTAAGGTTTGATGTAGTTGCACATCTACATTGCGGTAACTAAAGGTCCTGACAACCATTTGAGAATTGATGCTATTTTGATGATTTTGGACCGTGTCCACAATCATTCAGTATTAATTAAAGTCCACTACTGTTATTTAGCAGCGTTAGCGGTGAGAAATGCTAAACTGTAGTGAACTCAAATGATCCCATAGAACAGGGGTCGGGAACCTTTTTGGCTGGGAGAGCCATAAAAGCCAAATATTTTTAAATGTATTTCCTTGATATTCCCATATATCAGTGTTTCCCCTACCATTGCATTGTCTTGAGTCACTACGTGTTTCCAAACACTGACAAACATCTCCACCGCTGTGTTCCCGACTGCGCATGAACTGCTCAGCAATCCGTTTGCAGTTGACGTGGAAACAGCACATGTGAACATCCAAATGGAGCTTATTGACCTCCAGTGTAACGACACACTCAAGGCAAAGTGTGACTCTGTGGGCGCTGCAGTTTCCAAGCTTCACCTCCGAAACGATGTCTTCATGTTGGCCCTCTCTGTGATTGAGTTTGACACCCCTGGTCTACTGCTTGCTTTGCGCAGTTTCACCTCAGCTGTTTCGCGAATGGCAGGGCTCCGCCCCCTACACACACACACACACATACACGTGCGCACACAGTTAGTCAGAGACAGAGCGGAGGAAAGGAGAGGGGAAAACTAAAACAAAACCCGCTGCTAAATGTTTTACTTTAAAATGACACAATATAATAATTTATTACTTGTTAAAATGTCAGCTCAAAATTGTCTGCGAGCCATATCGCGTCATCGAAAGAGCCATATATGGCTCGTGAGCCATAGGTTCCCGACCCCTGCTGTAGCTACATGATGAGGATTTGGTCTCCGTGCTGGACATGACCTTGCTTTGTGTGTGATGCATCTTTACCTCTGAGACACATAGCACTGCTTCATCATGTTCCAGTAGGTATAGACACATTTTCCCAGCTGTGACATCCCTTAGTCTTACATTATACTTTCCCTTTATATCTGTTATCCATCAGTCTCCATTATACTTTTCTCACCCACACGTCCAATATATATATAAAATACAGCCTTTGAAATAGTAATCTTTTATGGTTTCTGACATGTTGGCGTACTGATGGCAATCTGTTGGTCGGTTGACACTTGCGATGGCTACCACATTCACTCTGGATGGTAATAATCCCTGGAGGATGACTGTAACAATGTGGGGAGGTTACGTCTGGATGAGATCAAATTAAGAAGTCAATTTGTGTCAATTTGTCTATTGTGAAACCCCCATTAGCTTTCTTGTTGCACAGCCATGAGAGGAACCACGTTGTGAAATAATCTAAAGCTTGTTCGTTTTGTCCAACATGTTTAACTGGGTGAACTTGTTGTCTTGTTTTTGTCAGATACAGAGTTTGTGTCCCAGTGGAGGAATTCCTCCATGAGAACAGTAACCTCTAAAGAAATGATCAACATCACAACAAACAAACAATACACAAGAGCGTGTACAAATGCTAACGTGTTCCTATTCATGGAACACTTCACATACAACTGCATGCTCTCAGTGCATTGATAATTCATTTCTGTCATTGGAGAACAGAAAAAGCCTTGGAGCAGATTTGAGTTTACAGGAGAGCTGCAGTGCAGTGCTGCATGATCTGTTGCCATGCACACGCCACAGTGTGTGTAGAAATGTGTGCTTTTTTTGCAGTTGTGTTATTTTTTGCGATATTTGCGCTTAATTAGATGAAGACAGGGAGCGGGGAAGTCGTAACTATTTTTCTGAAAACTCAGGTGCATCCATCTTGGCGCTAGATTATTACAAAGTGCCTCAAAACCAAACAAACCAAAGTCCGTCGTACAAAGTAGTCAAACCCAAATCTGATGGATCTCGTGTTACATTGAAATGCACAGTATTTAGAACCTTCACACAACCAACTGCTCAATCATACAACCATCAACTCGCTCCTGAATATCACTACTGCAGCCTCTGTGTCAACTGCTAAATGTTTGTAGGGAGTTTCACTTCTGCTTGGGAAGAGCAAAACACAATATAAATAATAACGAGTGACATGTGCTGTTGTCCTCATATTTTAGGCATATTTTCTAAGAAGATAACTGATGTTATCTGAGAGCAACTCCATATTGAACATGTGGGAGGTTCTAATTGAACATATAATGTTAACACTTGATAATAATGATCTGTAATGATCAGTGATAAAGAGTTATTCACAAAATGGATATTTCTTGCAGACTGATGTATAAAACAAGACATTTTGATGGAACCACACAGGCTTCTGCTCTGAGGAGTGAGCGAAGCAGTCAGCGAAGCAGTGACGAGGCAGTAACCTGCGCCGGCTGAGCACAGACGGGCCATCTCTGATGATGAGCGCTTCTCCGGGTGGAGACGAGACGATTGCTGCTGAGAGAAAGAACTTTTAGTCTGCTGTACAATCAGCAATTAGGAGTGTGTGAGTGTGCATGCTGGGAATGTGTATGCATGTATGTGCGTGCTTGGTAGATGTATACGTCTTAATGTGTGTGGGTGATGTCACCCCACCCCCATCTGTATTCCTCATATCATTTCACACCTTTCCATCCAAAGCAGCAGAGAGGAGTGTGATGACTCATTCTCATAGCTGGCGGAAACGATTAAAACATAAATACACGGTTTGGGTGCTCTGCGACTCAGGGGACTAAAACACATGTGAGGTTTAGCCCAGCTCTTGCTCACATTAACATCTCACTGTCTTCTCTTGTCTCTCTTTCATATACCCATCAAATAGGATGACCAGGTGGATCTCACTAAAAACCAAGAGGGGCTGGATAAGATAAGGAGGCAATTCAAACGTAATACAACGTAGAGGGTTAGTGCAAGAGGTGGGCTCCTTAAACAGTCTTAAATTAGGTTTGACAGGAAGTCTGAGACTCTTATGGATTCAATGAGCTCAACAGTATTCATGTGAACGAGAATCATCAAGTAATGATTAGATAAAATAATCTAAAGCCAATTGACTTTACCAAACAAAGCATTGGGAGCACCTGGCTAACACTGAGCCGTGTTTACACTAACCACTCTACATTGTATTGAGGTTTAAAATGCCTCTTTGTTTTATCCAGCAAGTGAATTTGTCCTGATTTCAACATTTGATTTGATTAGTTTCACGATGCCTAGCATACATTTTCACACATGGAATCATCTATTTGCAGTATTTGTACAGTAAACTTGCTGAAACTTTGAGAATCAGACTACTGGCAGTTAGTAGTGGGGGTATTTCCCCCTGAATGCCCGCCAAGACGCATGAAATATATGCAGCTGGATTATCCCATGAGCCTCCTCCATATAGTCTCTGCCAGGGGATATGAGCACGTTCAGGTCTTTGGAGAACAGTGTTACTGTTAGGGTGCCTGTAAGGAGGCAGATGTGTGTGTGTGTGTGTGTGTGTGTGTGTGTGTGTGTGTGTGTGTGTGTGTGTGTGTGTGTGTGTGTGTGTGTGTGTGTGTGGATGTCCCTGGATTTAGCGCAGCTAATCAGATCAACTTGGCATAGAAAACAAAGAGGCCTCAGGCATTAGCGTGCTCAACCTATTTAATTGTAGCGTTCTCACTCTAACAGGTCACTGCTTAGTGAAGAACCTGCACACATTTTTGGAAGCTCCACATGCTAATCTGAGAAGAGCCACATCATTGTGTATTCAGTGGTTTGCTGGAGATGTTACTGCTCCATGATGAGCCGTAAATTGTTCTGTAGTTTACACACAGCAGTAATACCACACAGCCACTTCCTTACTCTTATTGCAGTTATGATAGTGTTGTGGCTGCCAAGTACCACAGGAGTCACTGAAGTGCCTCTAATCAAACACACTCAGTAGTACAATGACTTTGTACAGCTGTTAAAGGGCTGATTCACCCAAATCACCTTGTTTCCCTCTAATGGCATCTAGTCCTGCAGATATTTTTAGTTTTGTGTCCAGCTTTGAGATATTGGTCTCCACAATACAATGGAGATGATGAGAATCTACATTTCAAAAGAAACAATGTTGCTGTGGATAATCAACACATCTCACTGGCAACATGTTTACTTGACACTTTCTACTGGAGACAGACATCTCAAAGCGTAGTGAAATGAAGCCTAAACTACCTGCATGGATGGAAAGCACAAAGGAAAGCGATGAAATCATTTGTGTGATGCAACATTTTGTGTTTTGCACAGTGTTTTGTGCTCTCTTGTGCAACTGTGCAAGACATCGCATACACAATACACAGATTTTCCATCAAATTTTGTTTTTATTTGTGGTCAAAGTTCAATCTAGATGAACTATGACCACAAATACACTTATTTCCTACACATACATCCAATCGGGGCATTGACTTTAGGCAGAAAATAGAGTGGTGGAAGTTTAATAGATGTGGACCAGTACAACAGGTGAGGGTCATGTGATGCATGAGGGGAATCAAAAGCATCCGTAGGCTTCTTAATTTTTGCATTGCTAATAAGGGTAATGTTCTTGATATTATCAGAAGGGATCCAACAACTAGCAGCTTTTCGGCCTGGAACTTTCGAGTGTGTTGAAAACGTATTTAATTTAATTGACTTGACTATTTTTACAGTTAAATTGTGTCATTGTATAAGTAAAAAGAAACTAGCTCAGCTAGTAAAACATTCTGAATTTCTGTAATGTTATTTTGCTGAAATATGAAGTTAGCATAGCATAGCCACAACCTAAATCGAAGTTAAATAAAAGTGGGAGAAAATGACTCATATACATTTATGCGTTGGCGTCCATCCACATAGAGATGCATTTCCTTGTACTGAACACTAGGGGGCAGATTACGGACGCAAAACTTTGCGGAAACGATGCGTTATATATTGTGAACTTATTTTGACTTGTGGCATCTCATTGTGAGGTTGTGAGGTATCCTGTCACATGCTGTTGGCTGTGTGTTTACGGTTCTCTGCAGACCTGTACATCAAAAGCAAGATATAGCAGGTAAAGGTCGTAGCATTACCATGTCTGGCTTCGTGTTGCACAGGGATACTTTTATTATTATGGAAACAGACATTTCCAATATCTTGCTCAGCAGCAGTAGAGTGAGAGTCAGGGTGAAGGTGAGCTGAAAGACACGTTCCCTGATGTTTTTATGGCATCCGCCAGTGCCCACAAATCCTAAATTGTCCTCCCAGCTCACTAGTTTGAAATTCAACTCTGACATTATAATGATGATGAATTAGATGTTAATGGTGGTGGATCGAGCAGGGTCACATCACCAGCTGCCGAGACATTCTCCACCCACAATAACAATACGTGACAATGAAATGGGCAATCCATTAATACATTTCCATATGTTTCAAATACACCCGTATATACTTTAGCATTTAGTCTCTCTTGTAATTATACTGTCGATAAATACTTCCAAAAGCATTAGTTATTATTAAATAATGTCCATGGCTTGGAAAATGACTTTTTGATTGATTGATTGATTTTGATTATTTTTCCAACATAACTAGCTCAACAATAATGAGTTGATATGAAGGAAATGCAGTGGAGCTCAACAAGATCATAATAAATGATGCATGTGTGTAAGTGTGTGTGTGAGAGAGACTTAAAAAACTCTGAAATTGAAATGATTTGCATTACTTACTCACTTTTTCGAGGACTTTCCTGATCGGGCAATACTACAGTCACGTTGACATTTAGGATTACTTGTGCAACATTTTTAAATACACCACTGACCACTTGATGAACGCTTTCAGATGTGCAATACATTTGTGCATATCATATACACACTTTCAGGAGTTTCAGTGTCTCCTGTAAAGTCAACATGACACGCCCTTGAAAGCATATTTGGGATGCTGTCTAATAAACGCTGCATTATATTATTACAAGTATTCTGTATTTTTTATAATGCATTTTTAGAGCTTCCCTCAAAGGCGAGGGTTGCCACTGGTAAAACAGCACAGTGTGATCTGAGAATGTCAATGAGAGTGGAGACTTGTAAAACTTTGTGCATGTGCACACAGTCTCAAAAACTGCGCCGCTTGTCTCTTGATTTTGCTTTGTTTCGGTCTGCGGCTGACAGTGACAAAAAGTGCGTTTGGGCCCTTCAGGAATGGTAAGCATGCATCACGCTCACATTAAAACCTAATGTGCTCTTGCCGGATGGCTGCTTGTCAATTGAATGGCCAAAGCAAAAGGAGGCAGTGCAGTGGAAAGCTGGGCGGATCTGCTCCCTCCAGTCTGAAGCAAAAAAAATGGAGCTTTTCCCCAAGTCAGCCACAGATACTTGTTCGCCCTGCAGACAGTAATACAGTGCAAAAGCCAATCAGGTGCTCCCACCAGAAAGCATTGCTCTTAACTCTCTTGTGTGCATACAAATGAGCTCTAGTTAAATTCTTACTTGCAAATGGATTCATTGATCACACACAGGTGTATCAGTCTCTCTCAGACAGCACTCACAACAATCACATATTAGCAGCAGCAAATGCTTTGAGTGTTTTGGGTTTGGCCACCTACAAGCTGCCCTCAGCCTCTCGTTGGTTCAGGGTTTTGGGATACAAATCCTGACATAAATCAAACATAGTGTAACTGGAGACTTGAGTCAAACTCAGGACACCAAACATGATGATTTGAGACTTGACTTGGGGACATCAAAGGTTCGATTGTTAGAGATTGAGCAGATCAGTTACTGAGCCTGCAGCATCACTGTTTCACTTCTGTGACTACACGTCTAACAGGCTGTAAATAATGTATTTAATAGGGCAGCAAACTGGCCAATTAAAAAACTCACCGTTATGTTGTATATTTTCTGTGCCTGTGACGCACATTACAAAAAGATGTTTACTTACATTTGAACATGCCGGAGCCAGACTGGTGGCTCTTTTGAAGCATCTTCAGAGGTTGATAGTGAGGGGAGCGATGCCGTCGCTGTGGCAGCAGTGTCAACCCACCTGAGTGACTGAGGACGCCCCGTCAGCAGGCAGCCGCACAGATCAGCTGATGTTTATTCATTTCCCAGCTGAAGGCCTATATATAGGCGCTGACAGGGAAAGATGCAACTCAGGCACAATGGCTTTTTTAGGCGGTAGGGAAGCATTCCCAGGATCAGCTGTCGCTTGTAGAGCTTTTATACTTCACTATCCACTGGACACAAGTACAAGCTGGCTTTTGTCCATGTTTATGCATATTTAATTTGCTACAAGAATAAAAAAAAAAAAACAACAACAAGGAGGAACAAATGGGGATGGCTGGGACTATTGAGATTTGTTATTAAGTAAAACAAAAGTCAACAACAATACAGTCAAAACATTTGACTGTATCGTTCTACCAGGATGAACAAGATGAACCGACACTGACAAAGGATTAACACACATTCTTTTTACGTTTGTGCTTCGTCACTGCATAATTACACGGCCTGTTTTCCCAGCGAGTGGAGGGATTCAAACACCTCATCACCAGTGAATCTGCTTTGTAACCTCGACCAATGGGAATATGTACAACTCTCTTTTAAAGGTGATACAACTTCCCTCAGCAGGGCTGAGGGGAAGCTGTTAGTTTAAAGAGATCACAGGCTAAGCTTAAACAATTAGTTGATTAACTGATTAGTCGATTGACATTCAGTGAAATTAATTAGATTTTGACAATTGTTTAATTGTTGATTTTTTAAGCAAAAGTGCCAACAAAGTCAGTAGTTCTGATCTTTTGAATTGAAATGTTTGCTGATGTTCTCCTCGATCTTCTCTCCTCTATGATTGTTTGACAGACTAAACAAGCCATTTGAAGAAGGTTGGCATATATTTTAGATTCAGTCTTAATCTTACTCTTTATATGAAAATCTAAAGAGTAGTTCATAGTTTTAGACGATGACAACTTAAAACCTTTTAGTCCAGTTTTAGTCAAAGAAAAGTCCTTACTAATCAAAGTATTTTCTCTCTGCTATGTTTTAATCTAGTCTTGTCCTGTTCTTCAAATATCCTTGAACATCAGGACACACACACCATTCAGTTCATCTTGATTATATAAAAGCACTTTGGTGTAAATATATTTGGCACTGCTCTCATTTGTTGGGCTTTGACCTACTGTTGTAGTACTTATACACATCAACTGACATTTGAACTGCCTTTGTCTCGTACTCAATAACAGAGAGCTCAACTGTTTTCTGTGATTACATTTCAACAGACACTTCAGCTAGTGGTGACAAATCTACTGCTTTTATTTGAACACTTCCCCTGCTTACACTTCAACTGACATTTTAAGAGAAACTGGACGTATTTAAAAACTGATCCTCATGTTTGTTGTATTTGTTTTTACATAGATGGCCGTGAATTCCGTTGCAGAGCTGTGTCCCTGGAGCCTCATCTCCCCAAATTACAGGTGAGTAAAAAGTTGTTCCAGCTGACAGTTCTGTTAGCCAAAACTTTGTCGACATTCATTTCAACAGTAACCTGCTAATCATACAAAAGCGCTTAAGTAGAAGTTGGAACACTCTGAGAACATCATTACTATCCTGGATGTGATTTGGGTTGCATGTTGCAGAACTTCAAAGTGCTTTTAATTCTGTTAACACTTCAAGACTTCGACGTTTGTTCGTCCAGGAATTATAAGATAAACCCCGACTTGATAATGCTGCGCAGAGTGCTGGATTTAAGGGCTTAGGTTTTAAGGAGGATAAGTTCTACCAAACCTCTGGACTAAAGGGTTTTCAGGTGATGTTTGGGTCTGGGGAGAGCTGCATGACTCAGTGAGAGCAGACAGCTTCAGACGTGTGCAAGCAGTAGCCGTCTAATCCATGCCAGTGATGGGCAGTGTGTATGAGGCTTAAGCCGGACCTGATGAAGTAGAAGCTCTCACACAGGCTGAGACGACCATAATCTAAGTCGGCAGCCAGCGAGGCGGCGGATTGAGGTCACGTCAGCCCGTCCAGAGCCAGCAAAACTTAATGCAATCGGCTTGGCTTGTTTATGGATTTATGGTGAATGGACATTCCGAGCTTGGGGTGAGTAAACTTAAGAGGAACATCTCACTTTTTACACAGTTCCAGTTTGCTGCTGGAAACATGTTGAACAACAAGTAACTCACGGTTTGATTGCTCAACCATCTTTTTCCAGATTTCTGTACAGACAAACGTACAGTATGTATACAGGTATCATTTGTGTACCATGAGGAGAATGATGCAGGGACAGGGACATTTGGATGATAGCTAGAAGCCCGTTAACACTCATTGAGCTGCTCTGTGTTGTTGTTTATCCTTTCCAAAGAGCCGCTGTGCAGGTTCCCCGATCATCTGACAGCTTTCAGACACAAGTAGACGAGGATCTGCTGAGAGCTGTCTTTGTGTCTGCAAAGCCCCGAGAACACATCCTGTGACGCACCACCGGTCATCAATCCATTATTTAAACCCTCTACAAACAGAGTGTCATGGGGTGTTGATTGTGTTCATGTGGTGCTTCATGATCATCGGGCCATGAAGTCCGAGGGGTCCCTGTCCCCCGTCACCCTCTGCAGCACTAACGTGCACAGTGGAAGAATTTATTTGTGAGGCAGCTTGTTAGATGGAAATTAACTAGCTTTGCCTTTTAGCAATAATGTGTCATTTTATGAATTTTGTATTTATTTATGATTTAATAGTTCACACTCTTTTAAATGAGTAGTTTCTTCGATGAGAAGTACTTTCCCAGAAGTCAGATGTCCTCCAGACATTTCACACTAAAAGAACTTCAGCACCTCAAACGGCATAATCTCTTATTTTCCAAGCAGTTTGAATGATCACAAAGCATTAAAGTAGAAGTGACTGCAAAGAAAACTGTATTTCTGTTGCAGAGAAAATGAGTGACATTACTCTTGTGATGGCCGACCCATGTGACTTGCTGTGCTGCTCTGCTGTCTTTCTCTTGCAGAAGCCTTATGACGAGCCCTTTCGACATGTAATCAGTCGCAGTAATAGCAGTTGCAGCAACAAGCTGTGCTTTCTCTCTTGTTACGATTCCAAGACAACATATCCATGTTGTAATTTTGACCAGAGTCAAATATAATGAATGATATGTATAACTCAATTCTCACTAGTAAGTGTTAATTATTGATACAAACAATTCAATTCTTACTGGTGATAATGCACAATGTAGATATCTCCGATTGTTACATTCTTACATGACAGATTTAAATGGAATGTAATTCTGACTCTTCAAAATGTAATTATTGATATGTCTTCTTGCTGGAATTGTAACTAGTAAGAACATCATTTCAGAAATCTGAAATAACTAGTAACTAGTGAAAATGATATTTAACATTTATATTTGAAATATCTATAATTCCTTTTATAACTAGTCAGAATGAAATTTTAGATATCCTAAAATTAATTTCCACTGGTCAAAATGACATATCTTCAATGACGTAAGTATGTATCAGAAATTGTTGATTTCTGAAATGAGAAATTACAATTCCACAAGTCACAATCCTTTTTCAACATGTGGACATTCAATTGTAGATACTGCTTATGTTTATTTATGTATTACTAGTTAAAAACAGAATTACTGATATCTATAATTAACATTTCATACGCTAATACTCACACATACACACATTCATCTAAATACAACACTTTCCAGATCTCCCATCCTATTTTTCTCACTAACTTGGCTTTTGAAACGTGTGTGTGTGTGTGTGTGTGTGTGTGTGTGTGTGTGTGTGTGTGTGTGTGTGTGTGTGTGTGTATGTGTGTACTCTCTCTTGTTACACCCCTGAGCTAAGTCTGCAACACTGTTGTACTGATGGAAGATATTATTAGTGCTGTTGAAGCTAAATGTTGAGTAATTGAGCAGATAATTCCAACCCCCCCCTCAATCTCTTTTATCCACCCTTTATCGGCAACAGGCCAGACTCCAGGCTTGGTCCATATTTAATGTGTACTTTACTGTGTGCAAACGGAGCTCCTCAGTTGATTTCCTCTGGTTGTCCCTGCTGTTTCTGGCTCTGCTGAAGGTCGGTTAGACTCGGAGCCACCGAGCAGCACCGTGCATAGTCTCTCCAGCACTGTGGCAGTTGGGCGGTGTCACTCTGACAGAGGGCCTCATTTAAAGCGAGTTCCCTCTAGAACTACTCTCCCCCGTGGTGAGGGAACAGATACCTGGCTGCTGTGTCTTTAAGCTGAATCAATTTCTGTAGCAGCCGACCCACAATCCCACAGCACAGCATGCTGACCGCTCCCAGTCAGGGTGCTACTGGCAAACACTCTCACTGTTACACTGTACTCCGACTGTTGGGTTTTACTGCCTTGTATTGCAAATGACCATAATATATCAAGTGTGGGGAGAAAAGGTGGTAATAGGATTATTGATCAATACTAATGATTCAATTACTTTAGCAGGTTGTATATTTCATGCTTTGTGGTCCAGCGACAAGGCCAAAAGGATTCACATGGTGATATACCTGCTTATTAAACATTCCAGTTTTCTTCATGTTACTACTGTATGTTAACAAGAGGGCAGAAGAAGTGAGTTGGTGGGATTTGTGCCATAAGAGGACAATCCTCCTGGTTGTTTCAGTTTCAGATTTAGTGCATATTTTGCAGTTTTGTGTTGTTCTGTTCTGTGTTGTGTTAATAAAGCCACGGGGAAACTGCAGGATAACACAAGGCTGCATTAAATGTGAGTGTGTGTGGGATACATTATTCCAAGAGGGTCAACGTGACTGCTAGCCCCATAGTCACACCATACATAATACATATAACAATACTCTATATTAGCTACTTTATGTAATTGTAGCGGTTCATTAACAAGGAACCGTCCATCCTTTATCAACTAAATTAGAGTTTTATTTTCATGTAACTGCAAGTAATGGAAGGTTTGCGACAATCTTTTCAGTGGTTTGCTGATACTTGTACAGCTGTTTCAGCAAGTGGGAGGTATTTTACCCTTGGCAATACACCTGAATCAAACATTGCATTAGCACAGCTGTTTAATCAGCACTATGCCAGAATTATTTGAATAGTGAAGTGTCTGTGGCGGACCAGAGGTCTGAAACCAGGCCAGGTGAAAACTCTGTTAGAAAGAGAAGCGCTTTGTGCGCTTTGTGCTCTCTCAGCTTTTTTTGTGTTTCTTGTTGCTGTTGCTGTGCAGATAATGTACTCTCATTCTGGCTTTACACACATGATTAGGACTGGCAGTCCTATAGTGTTCAAAGACTGTGAACAGGGGAGGAAACCGTTCAAGGGCAGCTAATGCATTTGTTTGCCGCACATATTCCTGAGAGGGCAAGTAATGTGTTTAGCATAAGAACACAACAGGGAACATGGAGTCTTGTTATGAGCTGCGTCCAGCCTGACGATACTACAGAGAGATGTGAATGTTCTTCATGCTGCTGCGGGAGTGTCTGCTCCTCAGACAGCAGCTGTGTGCTGCTGCATAACCAGTTTCCCTGTGCTGCATACTGTAACTGCTGAGCGCCTCCAGTCGCAGCTCGCACGTAAAGAGGATGTGGAAAGTATTAACAGTGTGTAGGTCAGCACCTTTTAGTTTACTGTTTGATCAAAGGCACCACTGTGGATTTAAAAACCCCAACTCCTATTCCCTGATGTCCAGAGGTTTCTGATTACAAAGGCACTATTTTCCACACAACAACTTAAAAATTGACAGGATATTAGCATGCACTCACTAATGAATGATGCCTTTGCAGCATCTATTGTTTCCTACAATAGTGTCTATGTGTCTATATAGTTACAAAACATTTTCTCTTCCTTATTTACTGGCTTAGTTTGTGCAGAAATGCCACAGTAAACAAGTAAACTCCCTTCCAGCATATACAAAAAAGAGTAGGAGTGAGGTGTTGGCACATATCTGTATAAAGAGTGGCATGTATATACTGGGAGCTGGGGGCAATGATGATGGTGTAGGTGCGGCCAGAGATTCTATTCATCCACGCTTATTGAAATCTGTAGGCTCTATTATCTCACATGAGCCTGACACGTGTGGGTGTTTGTGTTGAACACATGATTCACACATCTACCTCTGATTGGCCAGCTTTGTGCTTCCATCTTTCCTTTATCTTTCTAAAAAAAACCCACGTAAGGTCATTGGGTACTTTTTGAGTCTTTGAGTAATGCTGGGCAGGGCCAGCACATTCAGTTCACAATGATTGGCATCCTTTAGTGTCACTGATGTTCGGGTCTGAATGACTCGAACCACTCAGCACAGCTCTGATGTGTAAAGCCCAGACACACCATCAGACATCAAAGCACTAGTGGTGACGGTTCAGAATGCTGGGCCCAAAAGTGCTGACAGAAAGAAATTAGTCCAACAGACGCTCACTGACATTGACCGACGGCAGATAATTGGTTTGATGCGTCACAGCCATTAGAGACAACTCTCAGGGAACTTCACATGAGGTGGAGGACTTGTCCGGGCTGACCCGCCTCTGCTGGTAAGGAAGACAAAGGATTAAGTTTAGTTCAGCAGTTGTTTCTAATCCAACCCAACATTCCCAAGTAGTTACTTTACCCCAAACTATGATTTTTCCAGAAGCAAGTACTTTATGTGCCTTAACCTACCCAAACATTATTCATATCAGTGGCATATCTGCACATTCATATATTAATCATTAGTTTTAGTTTGGAGGCTCCAATCTTTTCCATTAAATTCTTACAAGAACTCAAGGGACCCTGCTCGTGGTACGTCCTGCTGAAGCTCCATCCATCCAACAATTTGGTACAGATTTGGTACATACGTTTGGTACATCCCCAATTACAGTGAAATTAGGAATGTGTATTCATGGTACCAAGAGAATGATTCATAATGATTTAGGCACATAGCCCAGACACTTCTCATGTGTAGGATGAAGAGATATTACCTATAGTACACAGTCGAGCTGTGTAACTCTGACATCACCTGATTGTGAACATACACATCAATATACAGAACACCAAACAACTTCCCCAACATGAGGATTCCATACGGTTTGGAAATCCACTCCGTCACTGTTCAGTCAGACGTCATGATCCTGCAAAATAATTGGCAACACCATCACCGACATGCTTTTAAGGCCCATTAGTCACAATAAGTTAGCTCTCTTACCGACTGTCAGTTAACTGTTAGCCTACTTAACAAGCGTGCTAGCTTGCTCGCTAAAATGACACCGGGTTAACAGTTATACAATAGATGTCAAAGACATGAAAGATTGTGGACGAGCAAGTATTTTCACTACAGTCCTACACAATGACTACTACACTGCAGAAATCATTTATGGCTGTAGTTTGAGTTAACATTGTATTTTCTTCAAAAAAGTGAAAAATCTGGCAAAGCACAGAAAAGTGTCTTCCAATGCGAACCAACTTGCTTCAAGAATTTTGTAAAAATCTTTTTGCTTGATTTTCTATTGATTCATGCACTCATTTCCAGAATGAATTTTTTGTTTTTAAAACATTAAGTTTTAGGTACTGAAACACAAACAGGATGAGATGCAGGGTGTTTTTGCATTATATCTCTGATAATAAAGATATACTTTATACTTCTACTGAGAAAACATTCTTTATTATAGTTGTTAACGTAAGTCAGGGCACTGAGGTAATGTGTTGAACCTTGCCCTGACTCTTATTTAATACAGGATGTTGAATCCTATACTCTGCAAGGAAATCAAAAAACAGATGCACAGAATGCAAAATATACCGTATGTGTGCATTGTTTAATTGCAAGGCAAGAATGTTTTAGTGCTTGACCTGTTTTTCAGTGACAGTGATTAAGACTCAGCAGCAAAGGTGTTGCAGATTCATTGCTTAAAAGAGATTGTGCTGCCTGAGCAGGTGTATCCCAGGGGATATTTACCTATACATCTTCATGAGCGCCATTGCACCGGGGCTTCCAGTCTCTATGTGCTGCTGCAAATTTAACTGAATAAACAACACTGTCCAAGTTATTCATTGCTGGCCGAACCCTGACTGTCTCTAAAGCAGCTGTGAATTTGACTCACAAATCTACTTGTATAACTGTAGCCAAACAGCAATCAGCCACAAAGGGTTATTAAAGCCAATATTCTACCAGATGTATCACAACTTTATAAAAACGTGTCAAGTAGACGTGTAGTGGTCATGTGCAAGTGTACAAGTTGGTGGTAATTGATTAGATTGTCAGGCCATGGACAAGCTAAGTTTGGTGCTTACTGAACATACATGGGATGTGTTGTGTTGTGTTGTTTAGTTTGTTGACCTTTCAGCATTACCACAGGTTCATAAAGACAATTGTCATTAAAACACTGAATTATTTTGCTGTTCAAATGTGACGTCAATTCTAAATAGACCACACCCTTTTAAATAGACTAAGATTTAGCTATTACACATCAATACTAAGTAGACAGCAGCATTTAAAATAGACTGGGAGTTACAAATAGGCCCACATTTGAAATTGCAATTATCTAAGCTAAAAACTAATATCTCATATCACAGACCTGAAATCTAAAATCCGCTGTCATTCAGAAGTCTGTACATGCAGGGAATTGGTGATCTCCTATAGCTCTCAGTTGGACATCTTGGGATAGCCAGTTTGATTGCGTTCCTTGTCTTGCCTGTGAGCTCCTCCCTGAGAGGGGATAGCCAGTCACTAAAGTTGGACTTAAGCAGCTTACTGGCGAAGTCAAGACAGATGTGTGCGTCTATCTGCTGAAGTACACAATGTGAGAGTGCAGAGAGCCTCTGGGTACCCTGAGCACCTCAGGTCTAGTATGATTTCACAGGCTTGTTTCTGCATACTTTGCAGCCTTTTGGCCTGCTCTACAGTCTTGGCAGACAGGGCCAGATACTCCGGCTCCAGACGCACGCGATCTATGTAAAGGAAACCAGTTCAGGGTCTCGAACACTGAATTTCTTCAGGCGATGTTGTGTTGTCTCTGACATCCCTATATGTTAATGTCAACAGTATCTGTCAATGTGTGAGCACACTTTTCATAGCACCTGCTGTGCTTCATACAATTCTTTCATGTGTTTTATATTTTAGTTAAAAGCATTCTAAAATGAATCAGACAAATTAGCTGGAGGTGTTAATGTTGTATTTATTTGCTGACTCCAGCCTTCAGGGCTGGATGTGGTCATGGACAAGGTTCTGGACAAGGTTCTGTTCGTTTGTCAGCGAGTCTGCTCTGTGACAATTGCTGCACATGGACGGTCCGGCAGGGCCTCTATGCTGTGTTCCTGGACCGACCACACACAACCCATGACCTCCTTAGCTGTGTGCTCGGCTCAGTAATGATGCAACCAGACAATTACACAAAGAATCTGAACAAGATCAAAGGCTAAAATAAGTTATTGCATAACATTGAGCAGGAGCTCATCATTCAGCCACTTCAAAGTCTCTAGAGATACAGTATATCCCAAAGGCTTCGGACTTTGGGATATTTACCTCCATAGCAATTGACCTACAGTAGCTTTGTTGGACTCCGGTTGGATAATTGTGCCAGGATCTATGCACGTATGTTGAACTGTTGTGATGTTTTATATTATATTATGAGTACAATGGAATAAATAGGAGGAAATACACTTGCGTGTGCTGGTTACAGCATTTGCTTTGAAGGCAGTATACGACCACATGTAGGCGTTGTACTTTGAGGAGGTCTGGATAAGAAGTGCAAGTATGACATTGGTGTAATGGGAGCTTATCAGTGAAGGAGGAGAGTGCGTGTGAAAGACCGCTAGCTCTCCTTGAGTTTCACAGATTGTGATATCAGCAGTGGGAGGCAGATACGGTCTTTGTCCAAGGTAATAGTGTTGGCTCTGCCCCAAGGGAAGGATTGTGTATCACAGTAATGAATTGTAAGGAAGACAACCCTGTGGGGTCCACTGCCTCATGTGAGCACACATAATGGATATATATTGTGTTTCCTTTAGGCCTGTGGACTGACTAATTGGCAGATGGATAGCTAATTCTAGCCCTTCATTTGAAACCAAAGAAACAAAACTGCACACTGTCCTATAAGCCTGCCAGTCTGTCCCAGTCTGGTTCATCCTGGCCTCATTTTGTCTTTAACTGTTTTGCCGATGTCACATGAGTTTATCATATCTATTTGTTTTCCCTACTGGGGACAGCATGACCCTAAAAAGTATGACACCCTTATGTAAAAAAGAGAAAAGTTCCAAAGTTTAAGCCGCGCTGCATGGGAGAAGATAACAAAATATATTATTCATGTGTCAAAAGAAATGCAGATACGTGTCATGAGGCCTTTTAATCTAGACAGTAAATTTCTGCTGTAGTCCCCTCTAATAAGTGGGGCTCGTTACAATGGGCTTCATGTAAGAACCACTCATATGAACAGTTTCGTTTTGAAACAGCACATTAGGGAGATACCACTTTTCACATATTAAGAATTTTCTCTTTGAAATTAGGAGTTGTCCAGATCTTATATGTACAGATTGTCACCACAGGGAGAAAAAGTCTAGTCTCTAGTCTAGTCGATTGATATAAGGTAAGGTATAAGTAGTATTCATTAAGAGCTCACTGTGTTACGCTGGTGTACGTAGATATAAGGTAAGGTATAAGTAGTATTCATTAAGAGCTCACTGTGTTACGCTGGTGTACGTAGATATAAGGTAAGGTATAAGTAGTATTCATTAAGAGCTCACTGTGTTACGCTGGTGTACGTAGATATAAGGTAAGGTATAAGTAGTATTCGTTAAGAGCTCACTGTGTTACGCTGGTGTACGTAGATATAAGGTAAGGTATAAGTAGTATTCATTAAGAGCTCACTGTGTTACGCTGGTGTACGTAGATATAAGGTAAGGTATAAGTAGTATTCGTTAAGAGCTCACTGTGTTACGCTGGGGTGCGTTGTTGAACGCTGATGTTTTGAGCATGTTCAAAATTACCGGACGTACCCGACGTGTGCTTCATAAGATATGCAGACGTTACATTAGACATACGTGAATACGGAATACGTACGCAAATACTTACCTACATAAATACAGTACATGAATACTTACCTACGTAAATACTTAAATATAATATAGTACGTGAATACCTACGTGACTACGTTAGAGGTACGTTAGATATAGGCTACGTCGGCTGACGGTGAATCCTACAGCCAACTTATTGATAACGAGTGGATACCCTATTCCTACCCTATGTTAAGATTATGCCTGACGACGGAGTAACTTATTAAACGTGTTTCTACAGTACAGCTAGCGTTCAGCATGTTACCCGTTCTCCAGCATCAGCATGACGTGAACCAGATGGCACTTTTCCAGCTCCGTTGGCCAGATGGTTTTAAATAAGTAAGTGATACGCTATCAATGTTTGACGGATATGTGTGACAGGGCCTTTAGGGAGGTAAAACTGTGGTCAAAACGTTTGGATGACACCCTCCCTTTCTAAGTGGTGCAGTACTCACGCTTATGTAAGTCCTGTTCATTTCAATATTTCCGATCAGAGGGTTGCAAGCAGTCATGCTCAATCTCACTTTGGTTTTTATTTGACTTTGTGCAGCGTATAGTACACGCGTACCTTCTAATGCCAGAGTGACAAGGAGGCGTTTAAAGTTTGATTATTAAACATTCCGGTTGTGTCAGTCAGCAGCTCAGAAGCATCAGTAGCATTTGCTACCACATTTATATCAATGAAGAAATTCTAAATATTAGATCCACCACTCGGTATAACACAATACAATTCAACAGCAGCACAGTTTCAGATGGACATATTGTACTTCTTACTCCAATACATTTATTTGTCAAACAAAATGACTACTTACTTTAGGATTAGGAAACTAAATGTAAAATATGCGTATGCAATAATGCATTGTTATAGATTTATCTACCTGGCATCATGTAAAGTAGGAACATTTGTTTTTACCTCAGCCAGCTATAACAGTAAAATGCTGCTTACACATTAATACATCAATAAAAATGGATTTGGTGAAGTCATAGTAATGAATTTCCACAGCAATAATTCCATCAGTACAACAACAGAGTCATGTCATACTCAATATGCATACTCACCAATGTACTGCTCTCACGAAATGCTGTCTTCATTCACACATTCTTGTGTTTCACCACTCATTGTTTGAAATTGAAAGCCTACCAGGCAAGGGAAGGATGCTGCTTTACTTTAGCAACAATCGAAGAATTGAAAAGTGGAAGTGGAATAATTAACATGGTGAGTATGAGCTGCATGTAGTTGTACTGATGGAATTAGGGTTACACACAGAACTTTGGGAGTATAGTTTGCAAAGTCTGGTAGAATCTGTGATGGATGTTTACAACAGACAGTTGTCATTTTACGGCTCACCTTTATTTGGAGGTTTTCTTCCAACCTGTCTGATCTGACTACTAGTGTTGATCCAATAACAATGTCTGCCCAGGTCGCAGCAACTAACTTGTTGAGTAACTTGCCAAAACTGACCATTTCCAAGGTGATTCCAAAGTGTTCTCTCATGCATAGCCTAAAGCAAAGATGCAGATCTAACATCTCGCTTTCCTGTTCCACCTATCAAAAATGCAATCCTGTGTGTTGATCCCTCAGAGAAGCCTGGCAGCTCAGGATCAAGTAAAAACGGGATGCGTGATGTACAGCCTCATCAGAGTTGAGGATCAAAGTGAGCAGCGCTGGCCAAATATTACCCCTGCAGCGCTGTCAGTCATTACAGCTGCACACCTGTCCTCAGGCTCAGAGGATCCCATTAGCAGCAGCAGAGAGGATGGGGTCGGGCAAAGACAGTTTCATCTTTGTTTTAATCATTGGACAAAGTCTGTGATTGCTATTCGCCCAGGTAAACGTGTCCAACATCCCGAATGGCTGCGGCCGGTCCTTCACTGGCGTGTGCTACCACAAGGCCTTCATTACCTTTATTCTTGTTGCCAAGGTTGGTGAGTCCCTGTGGTTTTGATCTTCCGGCTTGTAGATTTATTTAATAACACAACTAAAGTGTTGCTGTTGCCATCTGCAGTGAATAACAATTGGTGGATACCAGATGCCTCATGCTACCCATGTGAGCGGTGCTGGGTAATGTGTTTGTCAGACTAAGCTGGGGGGGTGTTAGCTCCTGTACCGACCACAACTGTATTACGGCCTCCCAGAGACAGAGAGCTGGGGATGTTTAAAAAGCAAAGATATCCTCCCTGGAAAGTTCCAATCCTCCCTTCTGCAGATCTACCTCAATCTTCTACTGCCTGTGGCTTCACCTCAAATGCTTATCCTTATCTGCTTTGAACCCCACCTCCATCTTCTCATCCTTCTCAATTTGAAAATGAAAAGGACGTGCCACACTGGGGTAAACTACAGATGTGAGTGGAATGTAGAAAATGATATTTGTGCCTGAGGAAATTAAGACCTGTCGATAGTTTGTAAAATGCTTTATCAAACATCTTTATCACTCTTTAAATCATTACCTTTCTATGTGTTGCTGCTGCTGCTGTTATCCGTGTTTGATATGCAAAGCACCTCAGCAGCGCACAATAGCCGGGAGAAAAGTGCAATATAAAGATGTATACTGTGAGATGATAAAAATATGTCATCCATCACAGACAGGCACAGTAAACGATGTTATCCTATTATTCTCAAGCCGGTGTTGGAAAATATAATCTGACATCCAAGTCATGTTAAAGTGACAGGACGTTTTTCTTTTATTGGTACTGATAAGGTCATTGTGGGACCAAGGGGGTGATAATAACTTTCTAAGGTTTTCTGGATTTAGAACTCAGAAGATAACATCTGCTAGGAATGAAAGAACATTGTTTTGTTCATGTTGTTGTTTTTGTAGGTTTTTAGTAGGTGTATCCTACTTTCATGATGCTATTATTTGGATTGTGTGGTAGTTTTAATTTATTATGCAACATTGTGCCGTGTACTTTTATTCTGAAGTTATTCTCTGTTATTCTGAGGCTGACCTCCTGGCTCTCATTGGATAATTGACAAAGATTCTCGTAGTGTTCACAAAGGCAGTGCTTTTACCCATTCTGTAAAACACAGTGATGGAGGTCACAAAACAGCATTTCTAAACTGTATATTTTTTTTATTGAGATGTATCTGATTACATTGTAAAGCCATGTAAATATCTCAACATGATGTCAAAATGTGTAAAACAAACCCAGTGCAGGCATCCAAACTCTGTACACACCCTCTGGTTGTTGATCTGATCCAGTGATGACAGAGCTGATTCACCAACAGACTATCAGCCGCCCACTTCCAGCATGGCAGCAGCTAGCTGGCCCAGGACCTGCAGAGAGCCTCGGTGTGGATATCAGCCTGCTGCTGAAAGGGTGCAACCATCTGCCATTGCATATGCAGCTTGTTCTTGTTTGTACAGGGATATGGCACAACGTCGAGGAACATTACAGCATTCAAGCTCTGTATTTGATCTTTTCAGGTTGATACCATAGAAAATGTGTTGTAAATATGTGTTATACCACATCAGGGTCATATTTCATCCCACACTGGTCATCCACATTAGCTAACAGTGGTTTGTGTGGTGATTGGCATTGTGAGTTTTGGTCATTGAAATTATGCATTTTAAATTTATGTTTTTTTTTATAAATGTGGATTCTTGAACAGTGTTAGATATAAAAAATATCTATCTTTGTAAATGACAAGAAGAAGAATCAGTTTTTTAAATGTAATACAACCATTTGGCAGTACCTCTGCATCCTACTAGATGGCACTAGATGGTGGTCGAGAATAGCTGATCGAAATGACATTGGAGATTATAAAGTTTTCTCATTTGCACTCTTCCAGTCCAGTATGCCTTGGGATGATATTCCTCTCGGACGATTATGTGTCTCATAAATTGCGTCCATTGCCAACGTTCAGTGCCATTGCATGAGGTAGTCTGTCCTATGGAGGGCCAACAAGTCAAAGTGTGGAGGTCGGGGAGGTGCATGGGCATGTAGCATGGCTGAGTTTTTAATGCTGGAGATTGGAGTCCCATCACAGACCTGCAATCAAGGTTTGCCTTTTTATTAACATTAGCCATGTTCTTAGTTTTTTTGTGTTTTAGTTACCTAACCATAACCATACATTAACCGTTGTTCATTTGCCAAAACCAGTAACTATTTTGTTCATAAGGCATTTATAAGCATTACCAATCCAAGTCGCTCGTCCGACTGAACATCCAGAGATCAGGACAAATACATAACTTCATCATAACATACTGTTACATCCCTAATGTTTCACACATTGTTACTCATTTTCCATTTCAAACAGAATTATCCTTTGATCACAAGAACTCACGACAAACATTGGAATTATGTGCATGTGACAGAACTTTATGGTATTTATTTGAAAAGGCTTCACTGTGACTGCAAGACTACAGTCTCTTTACATAGTGGGGAGAGGCACACACAACAAAGATATACATAAATAACTAGTATATTTCAAGTTGGTGCATAATATTAACACATTAAGTGAGGTGCTGAAGTGTCTCACCTGCTCTGTGACACATTTTGCAACAGAGAAGTCTTAATTGCTCCTCAAGGAGGGAGTGGGAGTTGTCTTGGCCACGCATGGTGGTGCACGTGAGGATGCAAATGGATTTAAGCTTTGTATCTTGTGACTTGTTTGTTTGTCTTCTCTCTGGAAACTCATTACTCTGTAAAGCCCTTATGACAGATTTGTTTTGTTTAAACTGCTTCATAAGTAAATTTGATTTGACATGCATTTTGTTCTAAGAAGGTTGCTTAGGCCTAAATAGTCAAAGAATTACGGGAATAAATTACAGCTTTATCTACAATCCCATTTGGCGAGGAGAAAATATATTTTCTTCCAACTCATAACAAGCCGTCATGCTGTAGTGCATTGGTGCTGTTAAGAGGTATAGCTTTGTAATGGTGGAGCTCATGTAACAGATTAGAAGACGGATCGTTCTCATTCAAGCACACGCATCTGTATACCATCGGAATCCATTAATGCCAGGAGAAGAAAGAAAGGATGAAATATATATCAATTACTCACTCTGTGTTACCTCTAATTCTTAAAGAAAACCTTGTTTTTCTCACACACCTCCAAGGTGAACGAAGAATCCAAAAACGGGGAAAAGTTCTTGATAGTAAGTACATGAGTTGATTCAACTCCAGAAGGTTGTGAGTTCACTCAGGCACTTAACCCCAAGTTGCTCCAGGGGGACCGTCCTTGTAGTTAGTTCCCTGTAAGAGCGTCTGCTAAATGACCTGTAATGTAATGTAAATACATAAACAGTACTCGCACAGACGAGTAGCCAGACTTTTTATGCAAAAGTGTTTTATATAGTAAGGTATTAGCAAAAATGCATGTGTTTGTGATAGAGCTGTCATGAGAACTGATAATTGGGTATCAAGTTGTACCGAAATTCTGAAACCGTGACGGTACTTGTGTTTCTACAGTAATAATAATAATAATAGTAATAATAATAATAATAATAATAATAATAATAATAAGCTTTATTTGTATAGCACCTTTCATACAAGAATTGCAGCCCAAAGTGCTTCACAGCAAAAACATAACAATTAGTACAAGGACAGAATAAGAACATTTACAGTACAATAATCACAGTGTTGATGTAAATGAGTCTGTTTATACCATTTATACGGTTTGTACCATTATACAAATAGCAGAATTAAAATAGTAGATAATCAATCTGTATGGATAATCAAAAAGTACCACAATTATCAATCATAAAGGTGGCCACGGACTAACGGCGTCCCATCGAAGCATTACATTTCAAAAGGAAATTCTGGCATGCTTCCTGGACCGCAGGTTTTTCTTCTCTGCTCCCTCTCTCCCTAAAGCTGCCTTCACATGAAATGTTCTCTTCACTCAGTGCGAGGTTGGCGCAGAGCCTTGAGTTGAGAACAGCGAGTTGTTTCTGTTTCTATGGTTATCTCTCCTGCTTGCCTTCATACAGCTGTTATCTCATTGGTTGCACTTTGAAAGGTCAGCGGCAATCAAGGTCAAAGTTGAAACAATTTAAAACTTGAGCGCTTTCTCCATCGAAAACAGTGCAGAGCGGTTTTACCACTGATCATGTGAAGGCAGCTTGACTTTTTGTGATACTTTTTTTCATTAAACTTACTATTGACGCAGCCCTGTTAACGCTACATTGTACACGACACAAATCCGTGTTAAAATCGGCAAGAGTAGAGCGAGTTAACGTTAGCTGTTAGCTGTTAGCTGTTAGGTGTAATTGACTTGCATTAAAGTGCATTCAGGATCCATTCATTAAAAATGTGTATCGGGTAAAGGTGAAATATAACCTTGTAATGTGGTTGTTTCAAATGTAATCTTGTAGAATGTTGTTTTTATTAACAAATTCAAGTTTGCAGTTGTTTAAAGAAGCAATTTTAAATTGATATTGGAGTGGGAATTATGACCTGTTAAACTTCCTAACAGTATTCCTATGTAATACAGGAATATACATCAGTATAGAGATTTGTGGAATTTCCCTGCTATTAATATGGACTACTTCATTTCTGGTATCGTGACATCCCTAGTTTGGGAAGTAGTGAGCGTAAGACTGGATAAATGAGACTTAGATTATAATGCACAAGGTGTGTGTAGTTTGTAAATGGATGTTTTGAGATAGTTTTGCATAGCGGATAATTTCACGTCAATTTGAGAGGTTGCATGATTCAACTTTCCTTAAGCTTTGAATCAGGTCATTCAGTATTTTGCTCAAGTGAGTCAAATGTAGAAGGCCAGAGCTGATTTCAATGTGAATCAACATTTAGGTAAATCTAAGTATGGGATCGGATTGGTGTACACATTCTGTGCATGGATTGTGTGTCTCTTAATCACTGGAACATGGCCTCATTGTATGACTCACATCCATGTATCAATAAAACATTCTCGATGTGTCCTTAAAGCCCATGAGCTGCTTTGTATGCAGCAGAGTGTGCCCACGTCTCCTGCCAAGGCCTTCCTTTTTTTAACCTGTCATTGTGTTGTTGTTCATGCAGGAGCATAAAGACAGGAAAAGACTCCTCTTCACGTTGCTGAGTCAGCTGAGGCATGAGGTGGCACAGCGATTAAGGAGGCACTTTTATATTTGGACAAGTTTGGGTTCAAGCCCCCGTGTCAGCACACTGAGGCCCTGATGAAGTCACTTAATTCCAACCAGCTCCAACTCTGCAGCTGACCCTGACCTCTATGTGGAAGAGGAAATACAAAAACTGAATATTAGGGATCTGGTATCTTGTTGGTGCTATTATTATACTGGAACTGTTGAGCTCCTGGAACATGCACACACTGCTCGGTTCAGTTGCATTGCCTTGTGTCCTTCCACTCCACTGGTATTTAGATCAGTCTGGAATGGAATGTTTTCCATTTTTATACAGGGAAATAATACCCATTCCAATAATTCCACTTAGTTTCTCTTCATCTGCGAGTTGGAATAGAAACACAGCCTTGTGACATCTCTAAAAATAACTTTTCTGTTGTACGGTTCCTCAGCCTGCTTTACAGCCATGTTACTGTATGAGTAAATATTTAAAGCTAATATGTGTAAATTAAAGGGGAAGTGGTGTAGGAATGCAGTAAGTAATGCTAGGTACACCATGGACAGACCTCTGATTACACTGATGACAGTACCTGACATTTACCTCGGTGACATTGGTGCAGTCAATTTCCTTCCAGTGAAGGACAACAGGGATCCAATGTTCAGTGAGTTAAACACAGCGGTCTACATGCTGACATTGTATAACGGTGTGGGTTTAAGGACTTACTCTGTGTGCTCACGGGTTATATAAATTAAGCCCCCTGACTCAGGAGCCACACTCCCCCCTACTGGTATTGGATTACATACCAGATGCATTTGCTACTTGGTCTACCTTTGTGTTTTGAAATACTACAGGTTTAAATGTATTTATAGGCACATTTTTAATCAGTGAAATCAGCTGCTTTACTGTCAACACAGCGGGACTCATGGCTGCAAACCCAAACTACAACTACTAATACTATTACTACCACTACCACTAATAATAAAGCTACTACTATAATATCACTACACATATAATTAGAAGTACAGCTTTTATTATTCTACTACTACAACTAGTATTATATAATACTAGTGCTACTCTGATTGTTATGCTACTAAAATTATTATTACTACTGCTGACACTACTACTATATTACAAATTACTATAAAAATTACTATTTCTGATACTGTGATATACCATTACTATCACAAGTGCTTATTTACCATAGATACCAATGCCAAAACTACACCTAACAATAGGCTACTACTGCTAAGTGCTACTTCTATTACTGATACTGTTACTACTTCTACAAATACTACTACTAACCTGCTACCAAAAAACTACTGTATTCATATCAATTAATACCGACACTACTACTGTCACTTACGACTCATTGTACTAGCTATACTATACTAGCGACTCATTGTTATATTGATCGATGTTGATAACTAACACAATATTCAATTTAGGACAGAACCATAAAGAAAGGAATAAGAAAGTTAATTCTGGTTTATAATATTCCATTATGAGAATCGGTTGATTGTGTACAGTATATACAACACTTCTGTTGGCCATCTCACTTCTGTGCACTACAGACTGCTGCTGGCTGATCCGGCTAACTTCCGGTTTAGCGTTATGCTAACTTGAATAGAGATACAATTATTTAAACGTGTGGCTCTTCTAGACTTGTCAAATGTTATCGGACTGAATTGATCAAATTCAATTTAAGCAAAAACAATTA
This sequence comes from Cottoperca gobio, assembly GCF_900634415.1. NCBI lineage: Eukaryota > Metazoa > Chordata > Actinopteri > Perciformes > Bovichtidae > Cottoperca > Cottoperca gobio. The sequence goes on along the minus strand of NC_041378.1, from coordinate 19,457,356 downwards.
TATTGCTACGGAGTAAGCGACGGTGGTTCGTACAACGTAACGAGATTCAGAAATAACTTTATCTCATAAATGTATTATCGTTATTGTGGAAGGTTTTATGGTGAAAGTTTTGAGGTTCTACAGCGCTCGGCCCTAGTTCTACGACAACTACTGTTGCAACTATAACTACAACTCCTCTTACTGCTACCACTTGTACCACAAGCGCTTCTTTACCACATCCTTATCAAACCTAGCTATACTGCTTCTAAACACTACACACTACCTTTACTGATACTATTACTACTGGTACTACCATCTTTAACAGTCATTGTATTCAGGGCGACAATAAGTAATGAATTAACACTGAATTCTTTTTTACAAATAAGATGAACAAGGGTTTAGCTGTATGTATGTTCAGGGGACTTACCTGGGGACCCTGCTGTTCTGCAGGCGCACTTGTACTTGTCGTTGATGCAGACAGACACGGTGACATCTGCCCAGTCCTACCAGGTATTAGCCCGTAGCTCAGTCCTTCAGGCTGCTGCCACAGCATGTGTTTTTGTAGATGAAGAGGGAAAAAAAGATCCCTTCAATGTCAAAGACGTTTCTCTCCAACCAGCACGCGCATGCACATGCACCAGACGAAGTCATTTCCTGTTGTTGTTTTCACTTTGCATGTTCTCGACAAATGTTTTATTCATTTCCTGGCAAGTTGATTAAGTTAATAAAAGGAGAGACAGGAATTGAACTCATCATGTTTTATGGATCAAAGACACAATGAGGTCTGTGCCTCTTCTCCCGTGTGTTTTTCTCCCAATTAGCCCAGCCAGGCAGCTGATGGAGATCGATACGAGGCATGAGAGAGACACCCATGGGAGTTTTGTTCTTTGGCGTGTCAGAGCTGTCTCTGCGCTTCATCACACAGCCATCTTAACGTATTCATAATCATGCATCATCTTCTCGCGTGTTGTCTCATTTCTTTCCCATGGTTCAATCAAAACATTCTTTCACTTACGCTGTTTCCCACAGAGGCTTTGGATTACATCAAAGTTTCTGTGTCGTTAGTACAGGCTTCAAACAAACTAATGAGCGGATGTTGCCGGATAATTAATGTCAGCTGATTTGTTTCTTGTCTGCATGCAAAAAAAAGAACATCTCCTTTTCTTCCAGTCTTGAAATAGCCAGGAATGTATTTTTGGAGGGCAGGATCCAAGATGTGGGACTGCAGTTGTAACTAGTGTATTTTATTCAATGGATTGGATTTAAATATGGCTCATTTGACTTAATTGGCGAGGTGCACCGATCATGAGTCACCTCCTCATAAAGAAGGTCAAATGCTGAGAGAATGGGCTATTAGTGAACTGTGTGGACAAAGTGTGAAGTCCTGCAGGTGTCCTCTAAACTGTCTGTCTGTGACACTGCTCGTTGTGAAACATGTTGCCTTGCATACATCATTTTCACATGAATCCCAGTACAAACATGCAGTCAGTATGTCTGCAGAGACTATTGTGTCTGTGAAGTCTACAGTCTATCTTGTACATGTTGAGGTCTTCCTCCTAATTTACAGGAAATAGTGTGACGTCTATGTATCAGGGTGAAAGGTGGGTGAAAGGTGGGTGAAAGGGATAACAGACATGTAGGAGACCATAGTGTGCGTCTCATAACAGATCTGCTGTTAACTTTAGGATTTATATTTATTAAACCACTGCTGCTCCCCAACCATACTGCAGTTATGAAACGTAGATATTGCACAAACCAAGTAACGTTGCCATTTGGACATAGTCACTAAATATAATCAGGGGTTTTGCTAAATCATCAAATATCTATTTATTTCCTTTAGCTTAGTGTACATCACAGCTGAAGGCTGGGACAAGCTTCTCTGGGCTGCTTGTCAGAAAACATGCACAGGTTTTATTCAGAGACACATTTAATGACATTCATTTTGGTTGTTTTTCACCCAATGACAAATTTGTTAAAATACTCGCTTTTTACAAAATCAGTACACGGCATCACAGTATGGTGAAGGCTCAGGAAATATTATGGTAATGGTTAATAAAATCTGTGATGGAACGCAAACTGTGCACCCTGACCTTCCACCTTACTGCTACCGATCTTTGCACTGAAATAAACGATCAGAATCAGAACTTATGCCGTCGTCAACACATATTCCACGACATTTCACTAGGTGTGTAGGAAGATCAGAGTTGTTTTTCTTCTTAAAGCCGATGCTTTCAGATTTGACTTGTTCTGCACCTCACTGTAATATTTGAATTCGGACTATCATTCCAGCTCACTGTTATGTTTGCATGTTCTTACAGAGTGCATCACACCACACCGCTGGGCGCCTTCCTATGTTAAAGTGGAAACGGTTACCAATATAGTTGCTGGGGTGTGAGTGCACCGTCAGCAGCCAGCTGAGACTCGCTGCAGCTCTCAACTGGGTCATGGAGGAAAAAAGCTGGAGGTGAAATGCCATGTTTTAATAAAGAAATAACAATAAAAGCAAAGCACGCAGTTATTTATGGAAACAAGATATTTTTATTGTGCGGTTCTGTTTGTACACAAATGCCTGTGCCAGCAAGTTTTCTCATTTAACACAGCGGATCATTACATAACATGCCACCGTTTGCTGGCATGCGGGGTCCCTTATGTACGGTGTTCCAGGCAGACCTGTGTCATATTGTGGTAACATTTTGAAGTTGTTTGTGCAAATTCAAAAAAAGAGGTCAATTATCAATCATTGAAGATGGCCTGCGGAGCATGATTCACTGGTGATACATCGGTGTGTGACACATGCTTGATGCTAAAAGCTCTATTAGGAGTGTGAAATGTAGTGATGATGCTGCTGCCTGTGATAATCCCTCATTGTTAGTTCCTCCTTGACAAGTGCAAAATATATCAATGTTTTTAGACATTGATGCAAAATCAACACTACCTTAGTGTTTAACTGTTGTATTGATACATTTGCATTCATGTATCTCCACAACATTAATTCCAGAGTCATACCAGACTCACATATCTGCTGCTCTCTCTGTTAACTGTTCTCACTAAAACATTTCAGTCTCACATTTCTTTGATTGGTGTTGAGTTACTGTCATTACAACTCAACTTCCTGCAGATGTTTCACATTGAAAGCATTTCTGCAGTTCAAAGCGTTTTACCTCACTGTTCTAATTGCTCCACTTAGTTTGTCAAGATACCTTTTGGTTTAACTTCACACATGTAAAGATGACTGATGTTTTTCTACTGTCATGTATCCCAGAATGCCTCAGTAACTGGAATATAGCTGTCACTGTGATTCACTGGTGAGCTTGAGTTGTCCTCCTTGGCAGAGCAGCTGCTTACTCTTTTTCTGGGGTGTCACTTTGCTCTACCTACAGCTAACATGGAATCCTCACTCACAGTAATTTAGAACCACTTTGTAGAATGATGTCTCGAGCCTGAGCAACACATACAGCAGTCGAATACCCCCATACATGATGTTCATACTGGATGATTTGGATAGTGTTGCCTTTATGGAGCAAGGTGGAACAGAAAGAAGAGGAGGTTGGGGTGGTGGATGGGGATATAATAGAGTACTTCTGTCCATTAACCCCAACCCCTCTAAAGGGTTAAACTTATCTTATTGGACAGAAATTGCCATCTTTTCATAACCTAACCATACCATAGTGAGTCTTTGCAAATAGTGTAACATAAAAGACAGAATTTACAAAATCTTGGCATTTAATGTTAAAAAATACTTAGTTGAGCTTAATCCAGGGTTAGAAGTATTATTTATAGATAATAAATCAAATAAATAAAAGCGATAGAGTTGTATTCATACATACGTGTCCCCCGTCCTGCACCACCAGGCTCAGGCACAGCTTCCTCCCACAGGCCAACACGAATGTTCAAGAACTCACTGTATCACTCTGTCAATGTACATCACTGTACCTTCATACTGCTTTTACTTACGGGACTGTTTACCACAGGAACACAGGAAATATATTTGTATAAGCATTATCAGAGGAGGCTGGAGAACTAAGTGTTTTTATTGCTGACAACCGCTTCACTGTAATTATTATGCATAATATGACAATAAAGAATTGGAGCTTGTCTGCAGCTGTGCATGTTTGGGTGGGTGTGAGAGGAAAGAAGAAAAGTAAATGAGAGGGAGGAATATATAATATTAATAGGGAGAGAAAGCAACTGGGAGTGAAATATGTGAAAGAAAGCTGTGAGAGAGGCAGAGCGAGAACGCTTTGTGAGACAGAAAAGTAGAGCAGAGAATCAGACGTGAGTGTTTGCAGTCCCACAGCCTGGCTGCTGCTGAAGTCAGTTCAACACCTCTCAACCAAATACTTTCTTCTGATTGTCAGCATTAAATGGGTTTGAAATGAAAGCTGACTAAATGTCTCGGTGACCAATTAATTGTATTGAGTCAGTTTGATTGCGTGGTAAGGATGAACATGGCCTCTGTGCTCAGAACAGTAATTAGAGAGTTGACTGCTCTCTGGAACAGAGAGAATAATGTGATCAGAAATCATAATCCATATTGAGCATCGGCCGCAGTCGGCATTAAACTAGTGGGAACTAAGCAGCTTGTGGGACTTAATGAGCAGCGCTCACTTCACTGTGACTGAGAGCTTCCTGGATGTTAATGTTTGAAAGAGGAAACTTTGCAGTTGTGTTTCTCCTCAAAAGAAAGACAGACAGCTGCTGCTGGAGCTGCTGTAAATGGGCAGTTGCGTCACAACCTGTCTTCTGATGAGTAGCACTGCCTCCTGTGAAGACCCTCTGTCAGCTCACAGGAGCCTCGCACAGCATGCACTCCTCATTCTCTGTGAAGGTATCTCACCTTTCTGCTCTGTTCGTGCCATCAGTGCAGTCAATGCTGAGCTGAAAGCTGCACATGCTGCAGTGTTTTGATTGATTATGTTTCATTATAGATTGGGTTTCAAAGATGCTACCTCATTCCAGTTTTCTTACACAAGCGATGATGTTATATTTACAGAGAGTCATGGAGATTCAAGTTCCATATTCAACTTTGGAACAGAGTCACTTTCGTACTCCGTAGAAACATGATTTAGTTTTCTAGTTTGAAATGAAGTTGAGATAAAAGCGTAATGACAATGGCTCTTCATTGCCGGATCTCCACAAGTGAGCAAACCAGTCTTAGCTCAAGGTCACTCAAAGAAAAACTGGTATATTTTCTAAGTTATGATAACAATACACTCACCAGAGCAAGAGATCTGGTAACACGGCAACCTTCCTTAAAACAGCCCAGAAGGACAAAACACATAAGCAGTCGGACAATCAGGTCGTAAACAAACTCCCGTGTCCTAAAGACTGTTGGACTGTTCACTTGTCGCATTAGATACAATTTTAGAAATGTCAAGTAAATTGTTATCATGACTGATAGAACCCATTACCAGAGCTACTTAAATAAAAGCCCAGTTGTAATAAACTGTAACTTTCCTTGACGCTAAGCTTGGGATTTCATTAGCATTAGGTTAGCCCAGGGCAATAAATGCAAGTGTGGAAAGCTTTTAAGGGGAACAGCACTTAAATTAATAATTCCAATATGTTATTTCCTTTAGAGTTGCAATCAATGTTTGAGAACATGAGCTACTCACTCTCAAAGCCAAGAAACCAGAGAGGTAAGTCTCAAACCCTTGATGTCATCAAGTACAGTCTGGAGCTGCACCATACACAATGAATGGGAGACTGATTGTGTGGACCCACAGAATGTTTGTTTTCTTTGTTTATTCTTTCTTGTACCCAAATGAGCTCCATTTTATTGTACTGTTTCCAATTCTGAAACAGAACCTTTATATCCCCCTCAGTGTCATCTGTAACCTGTAATCTTTCCCAATTCATTGTCTATGGAACAGTTCCAGACTTTATACTTGATGACATCACACATTGGAGCTTTAGCACTGGATTTGGGAGACAGTTTATGTTTACTAATATTTCTAATATGTCTTAGAGCAGGGGTGTCAAACTCATTTTAGTTCAGGGGCCACATGCAGCACAATTTGATCCCAAGTGGGCCGGACCAGTAAAATCACATCATAATAACCTGTAAATAACAACAACTCCAAATGTTCCCCTTCGTTTTAGTGCAAAAAAGTACATTCTGAAAATGTTCAAACTTAATCTTTTTACAAAACATTATGAACAACCTGACATTTCTTAAGAAGAAAAGGTGCAATTTCACTTGTGTTTTACAACTTACTGATCACAGTGTATCTACAAAGGCTTTTACTTTAGGATCAAAACAACTAATTTTTACATTTTGCAAAGTCATCCCGCGGGCCGGATTGGACCCACTGGTGGGCCGGTTTTGGCCCACGGGCCGCATGTTTGACATCCCTGTCTTAGACCATAGGAATAAAATTATAATGATAATAATAAAATGGTGTAATTCCCCTTTAAAGTTGTGACCAAGACTATGTATGTATGTATGTATGTATGTATGTTGTCCAAATAATAAATATTGTCCAGGAAATACTGTTACTTAGAAACAATAACCCAATCTGAAAAGCAAAGGTGCAACATTAAATTTAACACTGCTGCTGGCATTATTAAAGGGTCTTTCGCCTCCAGCCTACAAGTTGACAGAGGATGTCAACATGCTTTCATAAAGCATCATATCTGTTGACATTAATATTTTCTTCATTGGCGTGCGACTCAAATGACTCAAAGTAAGTAGAGGACTGACATAAATCAAATATGATGTCTTCAGACATATTGTATCTTCTGGTGACACAGATGCATGATAAGAAACAAACACTGGTGGCAGCAGAGGGGCACTGGAGTAATGCCTGGAGACATATAAGTATTATGAAAGAAAGAACACACAGGAAAGAAAAGCTTGAGTACTACTTGAGTGGCATAATCGACCAAGTTAGTTCCTCCATAGATAGAACTTTAGTAGAACAACCTTCTAAAGTGTGTTAGAAGCTCTAAGGAACGTTTCTATGTTCATGCTCCCTGCAACACTTTAGTTTACCATAAAATAATTTGGAAGCAGTGTTTGGATGAAAGGGATTCATCATTAATGGGTCATTCCATTCTGTGGCTGAAGGCTCGATGCCAAAAGTAAAACGGAAGAGATTTGCTCCTAGATCGATATACAGTGTCATCAGACGGTCAGAAGTTTGGGGAATGCCCTTAAAAGTGATGCCAGGCGAGTGTGTAAACAGTGATTGATCGCTTAAGTGCTCTCTGTCTGTCTTCCCACAGGAGGCTGTGATGATGAGGATGTGTTCAGAGCACCAGGCCCTGCAGAGGTGTGAAGATGGAGTCCTGACCTCAGGTGATTCTTCCACCTCATAATCCTCGCCCTGTTCACTGTGAGTATTCCATCCAGTCGCAAAGACATCTGAGTGACTTTAAAACCACATAAAGTCGTGAAGGAATTCACAAAATGTCAAAGCTGAAGATGAAGAAAGGGCAGGCGTTTAGGATTATATAACAAGGGCTGGCAGATATGGATTACACGTCTGGAACGAAAAGGTTGTGTTATTGAAAAGTCTGCATTTAAGAAGTGCCTTTTAAAAACTCCCAAGTAGTATTGCCTCTGTGAAACCAGCTCAAAATAATGATGTACTTAAGTCTTAATGTAGGAGGACGATCTCCGCCTGATCACCAGGCAGACCGCGATTCTACATAACCCTGAATTATGTTTTTATTATTCTTTTGGATATCCATACATGGTAGTTGCATGGTTAAGGTTGAAGGGAAGCTCTTGGTCATGGTAAAGAAAGAGCCAACATGATTTGTTTGGTTGTGACAGGTCATAAACTTGTGTGTCTCACATCAGACTCACTACACGCCCATCCACCACCCGGACCTGCACAACCTCACTGAGCTACATAAAGCGCACATTTCCTGCACTCACACCCAACATTGCTGCTAAACGTAAATTGTGGGCTGCAGAATTGATCAAGTCTCCAAGGATACAGGGATGATTATCTTCCTTTTACCGTCCTCTATATTCATACAATTACACATATATCCTTGCAGCCACAGTCTTCTGCTGTTAAAGCTCTTTGTGATGACGTTTTTAGAGTTAAATATAAACCTTTAGTATTTTGCCAGTGTTGTGGTGGAGTCTAATTCCCTTCGGACAAAAAAGGTGAATTCATGCCATAATGCAATTTAATGGCACTTTGTAACATGTACACTGTAAGTCATCACAATTTTGGCGATGAGATTCATCTGAAAGTCCAACTTATATAACTTTAGAGCTATTTGTGCAGTTATTACCTTGAATTCAGAACATTTTGTTTGTGCTGCATTTTTCCTCTCTCTCTCTCTCTCTCCCGCTATCTCTCCCTCTCTCTCTCCCACTCTCTCTCCCGCTCTCTCTCTCTCCCACTCTCTCTCTCTCCCGCTATCTCTCCCTCTCTCTCTCTCTCCCGCTATCTCTCCCTCTCTCTCTCTCTCTCCCGCTCTCTCTCTCTCCCTCTCTATCCCTCTCTCTCTCTCTCTCTCTCTCTCTCTCTCTCTCTCTCTCTCTCTCTCTCTCTCTCTCTCTCTCTCGCTCTCTCCATCATCATCTGCAACCAAGGATGTGGACCCCAACAACTTAATGGAGCTTTAGTACTTTTTACGCTGGCTTTCCAGGAAGACTGTGTCATGTGGCTGCTTTGGTGCAGATTACCAAGGACTGGCTTTTATTTAAGATTAATATTTTAAGAGTGGGCAGACCACAGCAAGCACACTTTATTCCTTGAAAATCGACTTTTGGAGTTCGCTTTCCTCAAGAAATGTGTATGCTGACCCCAAAATGTCAGTTCTGAATTGTCTCCTCAGGCTGATATGTTGGGGACAAGCAGCACAAAACAGGAATGTCCCCTAACATGTTAATTGTTTTGATTTAAATGTTTAAATTGCACAGCTGTCTCCCGCAGATGACAAAGAAACTGCTTTGTATTAAGGATTGTGTGCTGATCAGAATATTCTGTTATCCAGAGGAATCACCTCACTTATACACCTCACAATATATTTATGGTGCCAGTGAAGGAAGTGTGCCCGATGTGAAGTGATTCAGAAAGTAAGACAGTGCAGGTCGTGGTATGGACAAGAGTTTGTATCCTGTCACAGACCTGTAACAAATGTTTGCTTACTTCCCATCCATCCTGACCACCACGCAAGAGATTTTGTTAAGATTTTTGACAATATTTTTTTTATACCTGACTTTGAGGAATATAAACATGCTTGTTTTCAAGCAGAAAAAATCAATCAATAGATTAGTTGATTGACAGAAAAGTATAGAAAAAAATTAACGACTAGAACGATGGTTGTTCATCAGACAAACATTTTTTTCCTGACATTTCATACACCACAATTAGTTAATTATTAATAACCAAAACAAAATCATTATATATTAATTAATAAAACAATAATCTAATAAATTAGATTACCCATTTCAAGATAAAAACAAGAAAACATGCATCCATTTTCTTTTTTTAAATCATGCACAACCTGAAAAAACTGGAATTCTGACCCGTCTTTTTGTTTTCCAGAGTGACTGAGTTTTTTTTATTGTTTTTTGTCTGTAACTATGCTGCTGCCTATCTTGGCCAGGACACTCTTGAAAAAGAGATTTTTAATCTCAATGAGACCTATCCTGGTTAAATAAAGGTTATAAATAAATAGATTTAATGAAATAATTTAATAATCATAACTTCGGCCTTAATTTGTTTAAAAAAAAAAAAAATCCTTAAAAGAAAAGAAAAGCATCTCTTGAATACTACATACACATACACAAGCTGCCTAAACAAAAAATAACAAACTGTAAACACTAATTTAAATTATGATTAAAAAGATCTGAATAACTCTTCATTGGCAGTTTTTAATATTCAGTCGGTAACACAAAGTACTTCCCAATGGTTAGGCTTTAAAGTCCTTCTTAGCTCTTTTTTCGCTGGCCCCCGCAGACAGACTATGACTGGCCATTTAACAGGAAGCATGTCTTGCTTTAAGAGGTGGCTTAAAGAGGAATGCTTCCATTAGTGTCCCATTAGTTGAAATATTATGCAAAGGAAATGTGCGTAAATATCCAGAGTATAAATGTGAGTCGTGAGTGTGGAATGTGTATTAGAGCAGGCAATAATTCAAGTGGGGAGAAAAACAAGAGCCTTTTACCTACTGCTGAATTTTTCATTGTTATGTGGTGCATTCAAGAACCAAATGTGGGGAGAGGAAATGAGACATAGAGGAAGTTTTGTTCTTAAGGAGAGAAACATGCTTTATCTTCCTGCTCAGAGTGGGATGACTGTTAAGTGAATAAAGACAATACAGAGGGTAATTGATGTTTAACCAGACAATATAACCAGTAGTGATGTGCACACCGACCCTTTTCACATTCTCGGTTCCTTTCAGGTGATACATGTAAAAGTATCAAACCTTTCGAACCTCTTGAGTTTTGATACTCTTTACAAAATATGGTGTCAGTTTCTCCGTGACAGTCCATTATAGTACATGCACATTCGACAGCTAGTGCGTCACGCCCCGCAAAACCTTTCTTTAATGCATTAAATATAGTATATTCATTTTAATGCATTGATTCAGCATTCCACTTGTACTGTATGTAGGTAGGCTATGTAAGCTCAATACAATGTTACAGAAATGTCACTGATCAGTGATAATATGGCTTTTGTGCTGCATTCATGTGGTGTCGGAATAATCGGTTAAATTATTACCCAATCATATTTTATGGCTATATTTCATAAATACCGAAAACAGTAAAATACATAACATTTTACTTTGTAGAGTCAGAAGAACAACTTCCCTTCTCTGGAGATGGGACCATCCGATACAATCGGTCCTGGCTCGTTCATTTAGTGCCGCTGGGTCCGTGTACTGCTCCTCCTATGAGCAGCACCCTATGATAACAGCAAGTGGGAAAAGTCTGGGATTCACAAGCACTCAGTACATTTGACAAGCTGGCCCGGGGAAAGACACTAAAAAGAGTTGCTTAAAAAGATTTGCTCCTAAATGTTTCATTTATTACTCATCACAGATAAAATTGGAAGTGCAATTGGATAGTGCAGACCTCTGCCAAGACCTTTCCCTACATCACAATGTTAACCAAAGTGAAAAAATGATTTGCCTATATGCCCCGTTGTACAAAGCTTTGTCATTATGTTATTATGTTACTATATAAGTGGTGCAGTATTGAGTCCTAAAACCCGGAAATGAGTCTGCATTTTAGTAATTCCAATTCCCTCGTCTCAAAGCCAATCAAATCAAATAAAATGTATTTGTATAGCCCAATATCACAAATGACACATTTGTCTCAGTGTGCTTTACAGACTGTACAGGTTACGACACCCTCTGTCCTTAGACCCTCACACCGCACAAGGAAAAACTTCCTAAAAGAAACTCCACAATTAAAAGGGGGGAAAATGGAAGAAACCTCATGGAGAGCAACTGAGGAGGGATTCCTCTCCCAGGACGGACAGACGTGCAATAGATGTTGTGTGTACAGGATAAACAACATAGTACAAATACAACATTTGACAGAAATTATGTTGTGTTGAAAAATAGAACGTTTGGATGAATCCAGGATAATGTCAAAAAGGCATTGTGTCCAGCAGGACCAGAGCAGCAGGCGCAGCCATGATTCATGATCCTGACGTAAACTTAATCAGCGGTAACCTGCCTTATGAGACACAGAAACTGATGGATGATGCCCCGGATGCTGAGTTAGTAACATACATTTACATAAATGCATACAGATAGAGAGGGAGAAGAAGAGAGAGGGAGGGGATGAGAGCGGAAGAGGAGGAGGAGAGCAGGGATGTGTCCCCCGGCAGTCTAAGCCTATAGCAGCATAACGAGGAGCTGGTCCAAGGCAAGCCTGAGCCAGCCCTTACTATAAGCTTTATCAAAAAGGAAAGTCTTTAGCTTGGAGAAGGAATATGGAGAAGGTGTCCGACTCCCAAATACAAACTGGAAGCTGGTTCCACTGGAGAGGAGCTTGATAGCTGAAGGCTCTGGCTCCCATTGTGCTCTTAGAGACTCTAGGAACCACAAGTAACCCTGCATTCTGGGAGCGCAATGCCAATGGGTTTATTTCAATGGGTTAGAAGCCTGAAAAAAGGTATTTGGTTAACACAAGCTTAAGATACTTTTTGTCCAGGGAACCAGTGTGACAATAACTTCAGTTCAAAGTACAGAAAAACATCATCCCTGCAGCATTGTATATGCTCAGTATAAAAGCAGGTGAAGGTGTGGACAGGGATCCAGAGTTAGATCCGTATGCAAGTCGCCGTTTTTACTATTACAGGCAGCTTCTTTCTGCGTTTCATTTTTGGTCAGACTTTGAAGTGTACATGTAAAAATCATGTTTATCAAGTACAGTACTGAAGTAAAATTTGTAGGTGCTTTACTTGAGCATTTTGCTACTTTATATATATATATATATATATATATATATATATATATATATATATATATATATATATATATATACTACACTACATGACAAGTGTAGTATACTAGTGTACTACAAGACACTCCTCTGACAGCTTTAGTTACTTTATTGATTCAGATTGATTCAAAATATAAATCAACTAATTAATCAGGATGTAATATTGTACAAACTACCCAAATATATCAAGCGATTAAAATAATCCACAACTTTACCAGCTGCAACATTAAAGTGATGAACATATTAATGCATCAATAATTATGATCCAGTAATATAATATATATGAATCTGAAATGGTCTACTTTGCATAATGAGTAGGTTTATTTTTGCTACTTTAAATATTTGATGCTGATACTACTCTGGTAAGATTTTGTTTGCAGGACTTTTACTGTACTTGTAACAGAGTAGTTATATACTCTGCAATAGTCACAATAGCCACATTTATGGCAAATACACCATGTAGAAATGAAGTGGGATTTTTAGCACTAATGAGCGCTTCAACTCTTTGATGCCTGGGAATTTAAAATCTGGGTGATCATCAGGTTAAACCAAGGAAAATCTGTTAACCAAAAATAAACAAAAAACAATAAGCCCTAAATGAAAAAAAAGATGCACCTCAATCCCCCCCCCCCCCCCCTTGTATTAGGATCTGAGCCCTTTGAAAATGTGTTATCTTATTCAACAAGACATATAACAGAAAAGCCTATTAAAGCTTTCCATCAAACTCATTATCTTTCATCTCTTTTAATTGACTTATAAAAACCCTTTGAATCTTTCATCTTGATAACCTAAAGCTAATGAGCTTTGCAGGTGTACCACGGTGTAATCACGGAAAGTAGGTTATTAAACATTTTGGTGCCGCAGTGATTTTCTGTCAGGAAGGATTAGCTTCATTTCTGGGAGAAGCTCCCTCACACAAAGGCCTCCCACAGCACAGAATGTATTAGCACCCGGGCATACATGCATTCTCCTGTGTCGGATCACACACTTCATTACTGCAGGATATGACACTCTATCCCTGCACTATGACTCCACACAGTGAGTATAGTTATGCTCTGATATAGACTCTCTGAACATTTAGTACCACCAGTGTGGTATGACAATAAAAAGGTGTATATGGTGCCAACTAGAGTATATTGAGGTACAGTGGCTAGTTATGTTTTCTAGTGCCAGGCTACAGGGTCAATCATCAATCTTAATGGCATTCAAATTCTATAATCAGTCATCATTTCTACATTTATCTTTAGATTTATGTTCCTAAACTTCCCTTTAAACTGGACGTCGTATAGAGCGTGGACGGGGAATCCACAGTCAGTGGACCGTACCTACACATAGCACAATAAAACCACAACCAATGCTCATATTTGTTTCGTAACAGATGTTATATAAAGATATGATCACTGAGCAGTATGGTGCAGCCTGTGTCGCTTTCACATCACAGGCTGTTTGACACACGCCTATAATGCACTTTCCCATAGATTGCACAGTGTTCACTCTGAATTAAAGTGGACACACAAAGAGGAACAGGATCTCTGTGTGTATCTCGAAACTAAACAGAAACAGGAGTACATGTTGAAAACTAACACAGAGTTGTAAGCACAGTGTTGTCCACATCAGGGATACACAACACACACATCTGCAGTGTCACAGGCGAGAGAGTCGATCAATAGTGTGAGTGTTATACTGGGTTGTGATTGACAGGAAGGAGTGGATTAATGTTTAGTAATCGACAGTATAACCGGACTCCTATGAGGAACGTGTTTGAGCAGCAGCTCTAAATGAATAGTATTAAACTGAAGGTAAAGAAAGAAGGTAAAGGCTTAGCTAAAGGTCTTGATGCTAGGGTTATTTGTGTTCCCACATACAACCAAAGACAATAGGATAAATAGCTTCTCAGTGAGAACTAAGTTCATTTCATTTCAAATGTGTTTTTGATTTGGCCAAATCATGTAACAGTCAGAGGATGAAAGAGATGATATTTAAACTAACCTAAGCTGCTGTGAAGCTGGAAGTCTGAGTGTTTGCTGCTAGTCTGGGTTCAGTTGTATTTCAGTCCGGATGTGGACGCGAGCTTGTGGTGGAAAATAACTGCGTGCATCTACTCAAGCACTGTGCTAAGTAAAAGTAAGTTACATTTTGACATAATTGCACTTATACTTGAGTATTTCCAATTTCCAGAGGGAGATGTTGAGCTTTTTACTCCATTACATTTATCTGACAGCTATGGTAAATACGCAGATTAATATTGTATATTATATAAAACACATGATGAGTCCATATAATATAATATAATGTATTGTTAAATAAGAAATCAGTGATCCAAACCTTTTAGGCATGTGGCCGTCACAGAGAGTTTCAGATGTCTATAAGTTGTTAGTCTCTCAAAGAGACATTTCCCCTCCCCACTCACGTTCCATTTAACTCATCATTTCATTTACAGTTTCAGGCCCAAAGAAGTCAAATTATCTAATATGTATTATAAATTACAAGCAAAGATTAGAGAAAACATGAATATACATATTGTTCTTTCTTCTTAATGCACATCTAATTGTATATAAAGTTGTTAGAACTATAGCTCCACCTCACAGCTACAACAGTAAAATCTGTATTAACAATGTCTAATATAACAGATATAATAATATATCAGTCACAGGGGCCGTTTTACTGCAGCAAAAATACTTTTACTTTGATTCTTTAAGTATATTTTGTTGATAAAACTGTACTTTTATTAAATTACTGGACGTGTACTTGTAATGGAGTATTTCTACATTCTTGTATTGATGCTTTTACTAAAACTAAGGATCTGAGTACCTCCTCCAGCACTGGTCTAACACATCATTGTTTGCCATAAGATCTCCATTCATTGGGAAATAAGATGCCCAAACCAGGAAAAACATACCCAGACTAAAAGTACACTAAAGTTAGGTATATATGGATGATACTGTCCAGAAATACAGTGTGAGAGGTTGGAGCTGTGTGGTTGCCATACTGTGGCTTTAAGTGAGTGATGCTCATGCTTCCGTGTGGTCAGCACTGTGCACAGATGATGTCCCACACAGGAACTGATCTCATTGTGAGCTCAGTTTCTCTCATGCATGTTTAACACAAGTGTAGCAGGATAACAGCAGACCTGTATGCACTGAGTGACTCGATTTACTTTTATTTTTGGACTGCAGCTGTTTGCGTGTTTGTTTTTTACCTTTACAAAGATTTATAAGTGGGACTTTTCTAACACCACTATTCTAAAACTATAACATTTCTTTGCATTGCACCTGGTACCGGGCCTGATCATGAGACAATGGGCCCCTGAGCACATACATGCAAATGGACCCACCACTTATTTCACATAGGAGCAAGACACAGAGTTAAAAGTTGTTTGACCTCTTCTTCTTCTTGTGTTGTGTCTCTTTGTAATCCTTACACATCTCTCTGAGGTTTTGTGTCTCTTTGTAGTTATTGTTGTCTGTGGTTGTTTTGTTCCTTTGTGTAGTCATTTTACATCTCTTTGTGGTACTTTGTTTCTCTCTGTTGTCATTTTGAATCTCTTTTTAGTTGCTTTTTGACTCTTTGTATTCATTTTGAGTTGCCTTGCGTGTCTTTGCAGTCATTTTGTGTCTTTCTATTTGAACCCACACATGAGATATGTCATGTTTTTGATCTTTGTAATTTGGAAATGACAGAAAACAATAGAACATAGCATAAGGAAGGGTGCGATCACTCAGCTGTTACTAGTCGGATGAATATGCAGATAAAGGTGTGATGAGACTGGTCTGCGACAGGTCAACTAGATGATAGCATCCTATTTACATTCTGTAAATGATTGTGGGATCAGGCTGCTGCCAGACAGGATTTGCAGATATTGATACGAGGTCTGCCTGTGGTGCTGTTCTGCTCTGCACTGTG
Source organism: Cottoperca gobio (assembly GCF_900634415.1). Classification (NCBI taxonomy): domain Eukaryota; kingdom Metazoa; phylum Chordata; class Actinopteri; order Perciformes; family Bovichtidae; genus Cottoperca; species Cottoperca gobio. The sequence continues at coordinate 19,441,047 of NC_041378.1, read as the reverse complement.
TGGATTCACCAAGGACAGAAAACCCCAGCACATACCAACACACCGCTCTCTTCTGTTAACAAGCCGGAGCACTGCCTTATTATGAGTAAACCCCTTCCGAGGGCATCCATCGGTCACATTCCATGAACACAGACGGTACAAGTGTTGGCTTGGAAACATAAATCACAATAAACAACAACAATTAAATACACTCCTCTTGTCGTAGCAAGCTGAATCTTTAATTCACTCTGAACATGAGCTCAAATGTAAAATGTGTAAATTGGCTTTAAATGTCAGCACAGAGAGAACCAAATGTCATTACCATTCATCTCTGTCCCAGCAGAGCGTCCATTGAGACTAGTTACAGTGACACTGGTGTTACAGGAACTTATCTCGGGGGTTTTCCTGCACTAGAGCTGGCTGTTACTCTATTCATCATAGCTGGACAGGAAGCTATTTGAGCTGAACATCTAATTCCACTTTCACTTTATTTTTTAAGTGTGTAGTGTGTGTGGTGGAGCAGAGTCCTGTATGTGTGTGTGTGCATCAATTTCTTTTGTCTGAGTTGCCTTCAGTCATTATAATATCGTGTTTTCAAACTAATTGGCTTAACGAGCTGCAAAAAGTAGATAGGATGTTTTTGCCCAGGGCTTTGCCTCTCAGGCTACATACAGGCTGCTCTACCTTATTGGTGAAGGATGTTGGGACTGTATGTGGCCTAAAAGCTTCTCAGGGCTGAAAAGGATATACAGTATATACTATGTATGTATATATATATTTCTTTACTGGGATTGTGTCGCCCACATCTGAAATCAAACCTTCGCCGAGAAGCTTATTGTAGAAATGCAACACCACTATGGAAATATGGAACTCCTGAAACCATCACAGCTCGTATTGCCACCAATATAGAAAAATGTCAAAGCTGACCCAAGCACTTCCAGTGTGCTCGTAGGTGGATGTTCATATGGGTCATTTGGAAACATTGGTGTTGCTGTTTAGTTTTTTATAATAGTATACATTTCTAAAAGCCTGAACTGCAACGAATGGTTACCCATGAGACCCTTCTTTGCGTCGACCCACATACATGTTTTTTGGTATCTAAGAAGAACAATAATTCCAGCCTTACTAGTTGAATGAATCCAATTAATCTGCACAATCCATTTCCCAATAAGAACAAAAGCAAATTGGCAAGAGCTGCGACCATGTACAGGCAGGCATCCACACGTTCATGCATTCACACAACCTCAAAAACACGTGACCTCCATACCAAATGTCATTCTTCTTGGACAAAATTAGTTTGAGCCAAAGGGAGGGAACATTTTTGTGTTCTGACCGATCAAACCGACCAAGCTATAGAACTTAGACAACAATAAAGCATGTGGCGTTACTTAAGCGGTATTATCTAATAGATCAACATTTTGGATATTTTGCTTTCTTTACTAGAGTGATAGAGCTGCATATTACGCACGGAGCTGGAGTCAGTAGTTAGTTATGAACGATTCCTTTACAATTCTATATCACTTTGGTAGACTTCAGTGTCCAGCAGTTTTGTAAATGAATATCAAATAAATGAGATAAACCATGTGAAAACACTGGTATGGTGCTTTAAATATGTGTTACTGCAGGGTGCTTGTTATAGCCTGCATGACCGTGCAAGTCTTGTTGTTGTGTGACAGAGCATGTCTGAGCTGAAGATGTGCTGTCATCCTCTGTTCTGCAGGTCGTCTGTTTCTGTTGGTGTAGGAGTGAGACACGAGGAGGCTGCGATTAGCGGGCTGAGCCCGTGAGTGAATCTATGGCAGAGAGACAGCACAGTGCAGGTAAGAACTGCCAGAAACACAGCAAGATGAACAAACAACCTGTGCCCAACTGTAATACAACAAAAATGTCCAAACTGTGAAAGGATATACCTGGGGAGGGAGCCTTCTGTTGCACATTGAAGTCCAACATGACTAACTTTCTCAAGCCTGCCTAGCAGACCTTAGAGACCGTGATCTATTACACCCAACAATGTAAGAGTGGTAGATACAATGAACACACAGATACTGATGAAGTCAGCCAAACTGATACTAATGTCTGCAGCTGAGAGTTTACACAACACTAAGTGTCTACAACCATGCTAGCAGCTCTGTGAGGCTGTACTTGGGCTTTGTGTTGCTATTAGGTAAATGCTAACGACAGCATGCTAACATCCTCACTATGACAATGCTAACATGCTTATGTTTAGCTGGTAACATATTAACCATCTTAGTTTAGCATGCTAACATTTAGCACTATCAGGTCACGGAATTACCAAAGTTATTACAATTCATCCTGAGGGGAATATAAATGTGTGCACCAAACTTTGTGTTGAATCCAATTGTTGAGACCCAATCATTCTTATAAGAACAGAGTTTGGTAGCGAACACTATGCATAAACTGATACTAGTGGTATATGTAATGAGCTCAAACTATCTGATAGTTACAGCCCTGCTAATGCATCAATCTTATGGTTTCAAACTAAGTACGTGGCAGATCATTTAACAATTACTAAAATGTGTAGTTTGTTCTGAGGGTTGTGCTAGAGGAAATGTTGTGGGGAACGGGAAATAGAATAGGTATCAACCTCTGAGGAGCATGAATGTGCTCAGTAATCAGTAATAATGGAATATTTGTTTTAAGTATAAGTGGAAACTTTGGCTTGACGTTGGCTGTAGAGGAAAGATAAGGAAGGCACCAAATGCTCTGCAGCAGTGGGACAATTGAGTCCACACTAATCCATGATGAATCCAAAATGAAGGCCAGTAAAAAAAAATGTTTTTGAAGATCTTCTTAAAATTGCTTGAACTTTATGGACTTCATATATTGAGGATTTTATGTTTTGTTATCTGATTTTGACAGTAGACCATAATCCACTTTGTTGGCACACGACCATGTTGGACAGAGCCTGCTCGCTGGGATTGACCCCTGGTACACTCATTATGATTGGCAGAGCTGACCACAGGATGGATGTTAGAAATACATTACTTCTGATTGCTGAGGCAGACTACAGCCTTTTTGGGATTCAAAGCTGCTGTAAAAAGACTGTGAAGAAATGGGGGAGTAGTAACTAAAATTGTCCTCAGGCTTATGTAGAGCAGTGGGAACAAACACCAAAGGCTGCATCTATTGTACTTTATATAAATCAATGTTTGCAACAAGCTTCCTGCCCATGACAAAGGCTGGAAAACTTTCTCAATATCATCAAGCAATACTCCTGAGGTATTCAGCTGTTTGCATAGGTCTTCAATGACATAGAAAATACACTGTGAGGGAATTCTTGTCGCCTCCACGACCAACACATTTCTTCTTTTTTAAAGCACTCGCTGCTGCTGTATTTAAATATATAGAAGTAAAGACAGTTCACATAAAACTATATTTGAGCAGTGAGCCTGGAGTAGTTTTAGAAGAGCAGCTGATACATGTGTTAAGAACCAGGATCTATCAGTGCTGTAGGAGCTCTGTGGAGTTCATCATTCTTCAAGCTAATCCAAAGATGTCCTTAGCAATAACAGATGTTTGACTTTAAAGGCATTGACAGCAGATGCCTTTCATCCAAAGAAGGCAACTATGCATCACCTTCCAGCACGCAAACAGCAAATCAATCTGCAGCAACCAGATAGGAGAGGAGGCCGCCGAGAGCAACGCAGGCAAATAAAAGAGCCTACAGAAGAATTCTGAATGCACCACACCTTTACTGCTTTTCATTTTTTTTTTCAAAATCACAAGTGATTTATTCTTTTGGGTGTAGATGTAGAGGAAAATATCTTGTTATGATTTTTTATCAATTTAAATTGTGATTGGTTTTGAAAAAAAGTTGACTACATTTGTTTTTGTTTAGAAAGAATTAGAGAATACTTATTTCTACAGAAAGTAATATATTGCTACTTGTTGTTTAGGACTCCCTGGGATCTTTTTGTTCTAACCAGCTGGTATTCTACAGAAAAATTACACATTTTGCTCCTATTTTAAATATTACATAAAAGCCTGTACTTAAAAAGGGCACTCAAAAATATTGTGCCATTCAAAATAGCATTGTATTGAATAATGACAAACTGCTGGTAAGTCACCTTAAACAAAGGTTTGATATTAGACTGCGAGGATATGTAATTTACTCAAGTTAAGGATGACTAACTGAAAATGTGGTGCGATCACCTGATTGTTTATCTACAGAAAAAGCAACATTCTAACAAATAGAAACAGTCCAGTCGGTGCTGTACCTTCATCAAACCGTTGGTGTTTCCTGCTCGAGGGAATCATCTTTGGCAAGGCAGACACCAGCATGCAGACTTCGAGTTTTAATTTGGTAGTTAGGAAAACTCATTCACACATAACTCATGAATGTTAACTAACTACAGAAAACTAACTTTGGGGACTCTCAATTGTCTTTATGGGATGACTAAACATTCAGCAAATTGTTTAAAGCTTGTTAAAACGTAATGTAATAGCTAGTTCTTCAAACAGCGCCCATGGAACAGATAGGAACTCATAGGTGCAAACGATTACTCTACACGCATTATTTTAAAGGTTAAACCTCTTGTGTCTCACCACGCTTCTCTCTGGTGACTGGTGTTCTGTTTTAAAACCTACAGGGGAGAGCTTTCCCTGCAGAGTTGTGCATTTCTCTCTCAGGGCAATGGGATTTCCTACAGATGGGATTTCATGTATTTCTTCAGTCACGTTCTTTCTGTCGGCTTCTCTTATCTAAAGAGCATGAGCAGCAATTGCAGCTGAGTGGATCAATCTGAGAATTGCCCATGAAATATCAGAGCATTCCCAGGCTGAAATCCTTCTGATTATGTTTCACGGATAATGTGAGGATTTCAACGCACCACGCCGACTGTACACAACCTCGGGCACACCTTCCAAGTATTGAGGTGCATCCTCGTCTGAACAAGTCCACTGGCTGGAGGCTTCAAGAGTCTTTTCGAATTACTACATTTCTCATTCAGGACTGAAGGATCAGAGTCCTGCCCTCTCGCACTCGGCTTATTTCATTTACGGTCCAATTTTTCTCGATATTCTGCTGTTATCCTTTAGTTTGCTAATTCATTGGGCTAATATTACAATTTTACTCAATACAACGGCACTTATAAACAGTTCGAAACACTGTAGCTACTAATTCAAATCAGCATTTCAACAAGCATTATCTCTCAAACTGCAGATACATTTGCGATCCTACAGGGTGCTTGTAGGATGCAAGTATGGCTTTTGTTTTGAATAATTAATATTGTCAAAGACTTCTTATGTTGCGAATCATGTAGCACATATTATGAAACAGGCCCATGTAACTTATGTTGTCTGCTGTGTAAACAAAGTTACCTATCCTGCCGTGTTGAGATACAGTTACCTGTCGGCCTTCTTTTACTCCAGGTTTAATAAGTCACATGTCCCCTGATGAGACAATCAAAAGAGAAATGTGACACATTACATTCACAGATTTACTTCTATTAATAGTGTGTACCTACTGTAGATTGTGACATTGTTTCTTATTGAAGCTCTGAAGCCATGCCTGCTCAAAGAATTGGAAGGTTGTAGATCAACAATAATCAAAGTATATCGACAAATATGAAAGTACTTGTTTCTTCGACTGGAGTTTTTGCATAGGTTTCCAGTGGGCATACCAACTATATGACAGCTCCGATATAATAACATTGACTCTGCCTTCAGCCTTTATAAACCCATGTACTGTTGAACTACTTTCTATGACCTGCTTTATATTAAGCTGGCTTGTCACCTTTCATACCTGTTCAAGAGCAAGACGAGTGACAAGCAAATCTCAGCAACATGGACTCCTACTGCTTAGTCTGATGCAGTGTTTGGTTCACTGATAAGCTGATTCAGTTTGTCAGGTGGTATTACGGCTGTCGGCCTTCATGCCGCCTCAGAATCAGAAGGGCTTTAGCAATCTCAGCTCTCGCAGATCAAAGTCCCCTCTCGCTTCTCCCGGGGTGGAGCAAACCTCGCACAAGCCTAAAAGGCAGAGCACCACAGGCGTCAGGGGTCAGAGGTCAGGGAGACAGCTCTCTTACTCATCAGGCAACTCAAGTAGTGCTGAGGACAGAGAGTGACAGAGAGGGAGGACGGCAGAACTATCTTTGTCCACCCCCTGTATACTGAAGGAAAGGCAGCAGAGCTTTGTGAAGAATACCAGATAACAAATCTAATCTTTCAATCGATAAACAAATGAGTTCGATAGACACAAGAAAATACGATACAATGTTTATTTTCTGTGCCTTTCAACTGACAGCATGACCATCTTTCCTCCTTTATACTGCATAGGAAAGATAGTGAAGCTACGTGAAGACTATCCTGATAAGAAACCTAATCGTTCAAGTGATACATGAATGTGTTAAATAGAGACATTTTATTCTATCACCCCCATGTGTGAAGACAATCTGTTGCTGGAAAAGAAATTACATTTTTCAATTATTAAATGAATAAGTTCAAGAGACAGGAACCCCTTACTGCCATCAAATACACTCCAACTCTTTTCTGTTAATTTGCACAAGAGTCAGCAGACCTGTGAGAACTATACCTGCCTACAGGTTTAAAAAAAGAATGTTTAAATTAATGTGCAAATGTAATTAATGTACTGAAAGAAACTGCAATAAATGGACTGCATTTATATAGTGACCACTCAAAGCGCCTTACAACACATGTCAGCATTCACGCACTCTACAAGGTGCCACATGCTCATCAGTAGTGATAAACACTCACACACCGTTCATCGGGAGCAGTTTGGAGTTCAGTATCTTGCTCAAGGACATGTTGACTGCAGGGGGCGGGGATCGAATCGCCGACCACTCTACCTCCTGAGCCACCGCCGCCCATACAATTCTCCTTTACTGTCAGATCTTCCTGTTAATTTGTCCACCCCCTCTATACCAGAGGCGAGTCAGTGGAGGCATATGAATCTGTTACCAGATAAGAAAACTATGTTTCAATTACCAAATGAATTTGATGTGCAGGAGCCCATCTGCAATCAAATTCAATAAAATGTTTAATTTCTGCTACATTCTGCTGTTATGTGTTCAGTTGTGTCCACCCTGTGAATAATACAATAATATAAATATTTGACAACTGTTACTGCCACCAGATAGGAAATCTAACCTTTTTATTGTATAACTGAATTTGTTCAATAGACAGGAACGCTTTACTGCAATTGATCACAATACAATCGCTGGTTTCTGCTCCATTCCACTGTGTTCATGTTCATTAATGTGGCCCCCGCATCCTGATTATTCTCATAGCAGACGTTCTTCTAATTTCCAGCAGATATTAAGTGTTAAAACTTTATTTTAATCCAATAAATTGGTTAAAATTGCACAGTATAACTTAATTAAAATAACTTAATGTCTCTCTAATGGGCTGATAGAGGACTCCCTCACCTCAAAAAATATTAGCTCAACATGCTGCGATAAGACTGCGATCTATGTCTAATAGCCTCAGCTCCCAGTCTCCGCACTGAATCATCCTGTGCTCCACATCCTCCTCCTCTACTCCCTCTAATGTACTCTCATCACTCAACAATCCCTGCCTCCATCCTTAGCCTGTTGGACTTTGTTTCCAAGTTCTAAATAAATAAAAGTGTTGCATTTATTCTCAGACTTGTACACTAGCACTATGTAGCTTTTTTTGCTTCTAATGTCCCTGATTTATGCATTGAAACGTGTTGTTACCTTCTTATAAATAGCACTAGATACAGACAAGTGTTTGTCATGGCGACATCTAAATCAATGCAAGGTTGTGGATGTAAAAGATGAATTACCCTTGCCTTTTTGTATTTTGTGTTTTTTTCTTCTCTCTAACATCCACTTACCTTACCCCAGCTCTGGGGCTGCTGAGGGATTTGAGCACCGCAACATTTCCCCCACCCTGCATGTGTATGAGATCAGATGCTGCTGTTGATGGAGAAATTCCCAAAAGAGAGTGACACGAGTACAGGAAGCTCTCAGTGTTTCTGTTACTGTCCCGCCGACTGTGAAGGAAAATTCCAAACTGTTTTATTTCACTGATCAGAACAACAATTAGCAACATGTGATGCTGGACGTGTTCTTGTTTTACTCATTTAACTCTTCTGTATTTCTGCTGAGAAAACACATCTGCTTGAGAACCTTCAGTCTGTTCGTCAGCGAGAGAAAACAGAGCTTTCAGTCAGGAGCTTCTCCTGAGTGGAGGAGCAAGAGAAGAGAATATTAATATCAGTGTTAGCATCAGATTGAGGTTCTATGCCAAGGTTAATTGGTACCACCTCTGAGGATACGTCGCATCTCACACTTGTGCTAATACCAATTGCAGAAAGAATCTTAAAGTGGAAACTGTTTAAATGAACACAGTCACATGTTTGCCTTAATTTGCACCGCCCAGCGTGCATCCACATCCTCTTTATGCAATCAAACCAAATGTTCTTTCTTATATTAATTTACAGTTTCAGCAGATCTAGAATGCAATGAGTCATGTGACTAGTTTGTCTGTCCATCCGTCCAAACAAGATACTGTATGTCCACAACAGGTCAGATAGCTATGCCGTGAGCTCAGGGGAAATTTACCCAATAACCAAACCGGTCCATGATAAAGTATCTGGAAAACTAATCAAAACTAATTATTTCCCTTATCTTTCTGTGGATTTTCATTGTCCACAGTGGACATTGACCCACTCCATGAGCCAAAAGTGTCCATATAATCATAAGAAATATCAAAATCTAATAGGCAGTTATTGCAATCCCCTTGGCCGACCAGTGGTTATGTTTTTTTAAGTATTTATTTTCTCAGTAGCTGGATATAGCCAATATGTAATGATGAAGAAATGGATGTTAAGATGAAGAAATCACAATGATGAGCAAAAATACTATTACAGTTACTATTAACATGCTCCCCATCCTCCTGTTAATGTTCTCGATACATAGCGGGAACATAATTGGGACTAAAAGTTGGCAGTAGGCATAAAACGTGCGTTGCAGAATCATTCAATACGAGAGTAATTTATTGGAATACTGATGTACTAAGTATTGACATGGAATTTACTGAACCCATAAATGTGAATCAGACATTGAACCTTGTTCATTTTGTCTTATTTCAGACCGTAGTTGTAAATGGTTTTGTTCAGCCTTGCAGTCAGGAGAGAAACAGCTATGAGGCGTTGTGTATTCCCCACCAGCAGCAGAAGACACTAAAAAGGGATACAAGCAGCACACACTGAAGACTCAGTTAAGTGGAAGCTGTGTTTTGGTTTCCTCCTGTGCTGGCTCTTGCTAGATTATAAATCATCTGTGCTTTTTTCTCATTTAAATGTTTTACACTGTGCCATGTCCTAAATTACCCAAGATTAGGATAAATTGAATAGGCGTGAGCAAAAAATCAGCAAGGGGATTTCACCCTAATCAGTGATTTTCACACAGTCCCTTAGACTTAATGTAAACTACCCACACTAATACTTCTACATTATGTTGAATGTCTTACTCAATCATTTCCAATCTCCAATTAATCTCATACTGCAAGCTCTCCAATTAAAGCTTGCATTCAAACAATGGCTGAGTGTTGAACAATATCTGGGCTCCACCATGAGCAAAGAAAGGCTGGTTGCTAAGATAAGAGATAAGATAAAAAGCGTATTTAGTGAAGGACGAGTGGGAGACATTACTCATCACTCGTCACTCTTCTGCTTTCTCTTGTAAACACAAACACTATTTTCATTCATACATTAATTACAATTGTGATTTCCAATTACTTTGCTGTTGTTCTGGTTTGTTTTGTTTTTTGTCCGCTGTTAAGCTACTGTCAATGAAAGGTCAGGATATCTCCCTTTCCTAATATGCTCTTAATATGAAACAATAGGAATTAATTAACACTTGGAATTAATTGGTGAACGTACTTTCTATTTTCTTCATCCTCAGCTTTTAATTTTTCAAATGTTTTATATATTTTTAACTGTTTAACTGCCTTAATCGGTTCACGGTTTAACGGTTAATTATCAACATCCATAATTTTCCAATATATTATAATAATCAGTTTAGGCCTAAAACATTCAGTTGTGGATGTGTGGACATTGACATTAATCTGAATGTGTCAAGATAACCAGTAAACAGGAGGAAACTGGAAGAAGTTGAGTTGAGTTGAGTTTGCACGACAAGCATACAACAAGTTAAAGTGGGTAAAAAACATGGATGCTTCTAACTGACAGAAATAATAGAAGTAACCTATCGTGTGTATATATAAGAGTCTTTCGAATATGGTCATTGTTTACTCTGCAGTTAAGGTCATTCAAGGCCTCTTTTTGAGAATTTGCAGTACGTCCTCCAACTTGCTGTTATAGTTAAGGACCTGACATGAATGTGACTGCACAAAATATGGTATAATGTGCTGATGTGTTCAGCAGCTCAGTACCCAGTGGACCAGATCACAGAGGCAGTCTGGCAGAGCAGCAGATATGTCCTCCCTCTGAGGGGACCACCATATGGAAACACTGTGTGTGTCTGCCTGGCGTAATACCAGCCTCCGTCTTCACACTGCCATCAGTGTACACAGGCCATGTGGGCATTGTCAGGGTACGGCTACATCGCTAACACTACTCTCTTTATGCCTGTTAGCTTTGAAAAGTTAATAAGTCAGATTTAGCATGGTTAGACAGCATTTACAAAAGCGCATGGGATGTTACGTAGTGCCTTGAACTATATAATTCATCATTTGCATGTGATTTAGTGGGATGAGGGTGCTTGCTGAATGAAAGTACATCAGCTGGAAAGATAATGTGGGTTGTGCTTCAAAGTCTGAGGCTCTATTTGTTTTGTCAACACTTTTGACTAGCTAGGTGCAAATCATTTTTGTGTCTTCATCATAGACTGTATTTAAGAAGTGGACGTAGCCACCTTGCCGTCACCCAATAGTTTTTAAAGTACTGTTTTAAAGCCTAATGTTTGGCATTTTGGCTGTCGCCATCTTGGTTTTTTGAAGAAGAAGTGACCATATTTAGACAAAACGATGGACCTGGAGAGATGCAGGCCCGGCGGGGCCAGGTACCGTTAGCATTGAAAATGCTAAGTTAGCTTTCTAGCATGGTTAGTTAGGTGCATCTGTGTTTTCTAGTTTTGGCTAGCAGAAAACATTCTAAGTTAAAACAAGATGTACTTTACTGAATTAACAGCTGACTCTCTTTTAGTACAACTGAATGCTGAAAAATTCCTTGATACGACGCCGTAACAGCAACGTGTTAATCACAAGGTTTATTGTTTATCCTCTATTTTACTCTAAATGGGATCATCATTTACAAAATGAACATCAGGCTGTATTGAAGAACACTTGAAACTAGTCATTGAGACAATAAACTCATGAGGAAAATGTTTTCTGAGTGAGAAGTAGGGTCATTATCTCAGACTTTTATACAACCAGACAATGGCCCTGCTGGTTTAAGGCTCTTTTGAGTTGGATTCTTCTCAGACGCAGGAGTTGCCCCTTGGTCTTCATAGATGTGTGACCAATAGCTTTCTGAACTAAAAGTGCCATTTCATTTAGTATCTAAACTGACCGATGTGTTTGTGTTGTTTACTGTAACAGGAAACATCTAATATGTTTCATTTTAATCACATTTGCACAAATTAATTTTAATTAGTCAGAATACAGTTTTCAACAGATCACAGTCACAGATTTCGACTAGTCAACTGTAGATGCCCCTTTAAGAATTATTTTAGATTTCCCAACCATTTCAATATCTTTAAGTGTACTGAATCAAAGATGTCTATAATTCAATTTTTTGCTAGACACTGGATTTAAATAAATAAAATATATCTGGAAATCACATTTCATACAGTCAAAACTGAAATGTAGATATCTTTAATTAGATTCCGCACACAATGCATTAAGTGATACAGTATCTCAATTAGAATTTTCAGTAGTCAAAATGTTATTAAACATATCTAAATGAATGTTTTGACTAGTCAGTTTCAAATCTGTTGCAGATATACATTTCTACCTTTGGAGTTCTGGTTTATATGCTTAGTTTCAAAAAGGGTTTTATAGAGACATACACACATACGCACATGCACACACACACACACACACACACACACACACACACACACACACACACACACGTACATCTCCCTCCCTCTAATCATCCAAGTGAATCAGTGCATGTCGTGGCTGCAGTTGTTTTCACCCTGGGCGATACTCCCATATCACATTTTGCTCTCATTTTCCGATGGGAGCGATACATAAATCAGAGTTGCTTTAATCAGCGTTATCATTACTGTCCAAAACAGACACATCATTACTGCAGGTATCCTCGGGATATTCTCATCTTTTTCCCCAAACCAAAACCACAACAACAGAGAGTGTTATCAGGATTAACAAACCTCAGTCCACTTCCTCATTGTCTCTGGGGCCGGACCAAACTGTTAGTTCAAAATGTTTGTTTCCTCGGCCGGGATTTGAATTTGGCATTCAAGGCACTGCTTAAGAGATTTTTTTCGACAGTTAAATGTAATTAACTGCAGTATAATAAATTTATGAAATTATAGATAGAATCAGAGGGATGAAACCCTCTTTTTAATGGTCACACATGCAGAGCACACAGCACACACAGTGAAATTTGTTCTCTGCTTTTAACTAGTGATGGCGAGATGAAGCTTCATGAAGCATTGAAGCTTTCCATCCAATTGGTTCACTCATGAGCCGAAGCTTCATGGTGCTTCATTTGCTCTACTGTAAGTGGACAATAAATGTAAAACCGGCAGAGTGATTATAATGGCATGGCTTAGGTGTGTGAAGTAGTGATGGCCAAATGAAGCTTTTGTGATGCACTGAACCACTTCAGCCAATTGTTTCGAAAATGGGTTCATTACTCAAAGCTTCTTGCTGCAGTGGATATAAAGTATATTTGCCTTGAAAATTCTTTGACGCACACATCTTAGACTGAATATCATCTTCTTTTTAAAAATAAAGATTGATGAAGAGTGCTGGGAAAAGAAATGTGGGCTTTTTACGCCTTAAATGATAGTACAGTTTAAGATTGGATGAAGGGGAATGACATGCAGCAAATGGCCACTGGTCAGATTCGAACCCCGGACCGTTACTTGCTCACAGGGAAGATGATGCTGGCGTGCATAACAATTGTTTTGCTAGTTGGCTGGCTCCATGATGATCCAATACAAACGCAATACCAACAACTCAACAGCAACAACCCATACTACGACAACACAAGATAATAGATAGATAGATAAGCGCTTCACAAAAATCTTCCGCAATTACTCGACACACGCTTCGAAGCCTCACATCACTACTTTTAACCCATCTTAGTACCAGAAGAAGTGGGCAGCTAATGTACAGCGCCCTGGGAGCAATGGGGATGCCTTGCTCAAGGGCACCACAGCAGGGCTGGATGTGAACTGGGACCTCTCCAAGTAGCAGTCACACCTTTTTTAGGTCAGGTCGGTGACTTGAACCAGCAACCCCACGGCTCACAGTCCAAGCCCCTACTGACTGAGCCACTGCCGGACAATATGAAGGTTTCTCTATGGTAAAGTCATATAATTCTCACCATCATATTGACCCTATCAATAATACAAAACACAGGAAGGGAAGGAGGGGAAAGTGTAAAATCTGCACAGCCAAAGGTTCACAAATGCAAATGAAGGCCTTGAAAGTGCTTTGTCTTCCTGCGTTAATGTGTAAATAGCTCATTTGAAGCATGCCATTGTGTGTTTATATGTGTAGTTGTGTTTCTGGAACAGCATACACCCCACTGTTTCCTCTGTGAGCTGACGCTTTTGTCACAGATGTGATGCCAACAGTGCTGTTAAGCATGTTTGAACAGCAAAACCATATTTTACTTGATCACGCTGTCATCTTAAAGGGAAATTAACCTTGAAAATAGTAGTTTGATAAAAACTTTTAATCATGACCTCTGTCTCTGTTGGTCTTTGGCATCAGATGTGGATGCTGTTGAAAGATGTGAAAAAGCAAATAAATATACCTTTAATCAAAACATTTTTGGCAAACATACTACATTAATTTACCTACTGTATAAAACATTCTTTATTCAAACTCGAAAAGTTCACTGAGGTTGTCCTCGTTCACATTGACATCAATGACAGGCAAGTCAAAGCCGTTACACAACTAAATAAAATTCAAAGATAAAACAAAGATCAGCTAAAACGGATACAGATTGATATACTGTACTTTTTGATCATGTTTTGGAACTGTGTGTAGGTTGGATGGGTATCGATCTTTAAAGTGCGCTGGAACTTCTTCCATGAATGAGGAGCACTAAAGGAAAAAGGCAGACTTTCCAAGGTCAGAGCATAATCAGGGACTTTAAGCAGAAGTCGATCATTTGAGAGCGTTTGATAGCGACCAAAGTTTCACTCCAGCATCATAGTTAAGTGGTGGTAGCTTACCAATAAGGGCTTTACAAATACCAATGTTTATTACACCTATCTGAAAGAGAATGTCAATCAACTTTAATAAATGTAATCATCAATAGTCCAGAACTGATATGAAATCTGCTTTAACGATCGCCTTCTTACTAATCATAGAAAAACTGTTCTGTTCCTGTATAAAACAGATTATATATGTTCTGCTCACAGGATTAGCAATATAGATTTTAAACGAAAATTTCAAGCCAGATCCCAAGATAACAGAGCTTTAAACTTAAAGACTTTCTTAGCTGTTAACTTGCAGAAACAGCAAGAAAGAGCTGTGTGTAGTCAGGGTAATTAAAATGTATACATTTAGAATTAAACTGTACTTAGGATATATCACTTTGTTGATTGAGAATTATGGGCTTTAGTGCATAAAAGCAGATAGTGTAACAGCAAGGAACCTTTTCATGGACTTTGTTAAGCTGCTTTTGCGGGAAGTGCCGTTGTTTCAACTTTGACATTGATTGCCGCTGACCTTTCAAAGCGCAACCAATGAGATAACAGCTGTATGAAGCGTCTCAGGCAAGCAGGGGAGGTAACCATAGAAACAAAACTAACAAGCTGCCTTCAACGCAGGGCTCTGCAGGCTACCTCTCAGTTAGCATAGAGAACATGTCCTATCATGTGAAGGCAGCTTTACTCCTATTGTTTTTCTTAAGGGATGAATATTTTTTTTAATTTATCCAACAGGGTTCCTCTCACGCTTTGGGCATATACTGTATATACTGTATAACATATGGACGTAGTATCCGTGACATCAACTGTAGGTTTCTGAAGAGTCGTTTTGCTACAGCGGTTAGCAACCTGAGATAGCCGCCCCGTCAAATTGGCCTCACCCCTAATAATACGGAACTTTATGCCTTAAAACGGAAGACTTATATAAGAATATACCCCCGCACATTTGTCATGAATAGGTAAATATGCTATAGCCACCAAAACCGTGTTTTGTACCCGACTGAAAACATGTTTATTTCTGCTGTAAAGTTCGGCAAATTCAACATGGAGGTCTAAGAAGATTGCTCCCTTTTGGAGGCAGCCTCAAGTGGCCATTCAGGAAACTACTATTGTTGGCACTTCCACGTGGGCTTCACTGCTCAGCCCTGAGGTTGCCGCTTGGCTTTGGGTGATGTAAACAGGAAAACAGTGAATTGGCTGTGAGCCCCATTTTACACGATATTTCTTTATATTTTGACAAATCTGCACCATGAAAAGGCATGCTGAATTAGCTACTAATTCCTGTTTGCAATGTAATCATCATTGTACAAACAACGATCACTGGAAGGATGACTACGAGCCAGAATCTGAAGTTATAAGGAGTCTCATTTTTGTATGATCTCAAGGCAGATTTACGGATGTTTATCAGTGATCAATCACCATGGGATATATAGGGTAGTAGTATATGTGTGACAGATTGGATATAATATGATGTATTTCACAAAAACTAAAAAGCGTTTAAGAAACACTGCACTTTCTTAGGTGAAGGATGTGCATTTAAAACATGGCAGATTAAAGACCTTAAAACACTGCAAAATGCTCCACTTGTTTGCAGACAATTTAATATCTTTCAGGTCCCTAGGTGAGTTTGAACTGCAGTGAAAACAAGTGAGATTATCACACCTGACTGATAATATTTTTCAATAGTTTTATATCAAACTACAGCTGAAGCTGTCAAAAAACCCGGCTTGTTGAGTTGGAGGTTTGTCTGTCATGTACAGGGAGGCAGAAATGTAATCCCTCAATCTTAATGCAAGCAGCTTGTCCAAGCAGAGACAAGCGACAGAGGACGAGTGGGAGAGCAGCGGGATAAACGCTTCCTGCGCTGGAGGAGGCATTCAGACAAAACTAAGGACAGACCCACCCGCCATCTCTATCGCTGACTTTTTTCTCTGTCGTGTACACAATCACAGCTCATGTATGTGTCATACAGGCTGTCAGGCATGGAAATAAAATGTAGCTGTTAGGGTGTAAGGTGGGTCATATCAATCCCTCACATATAATTGCTTTTCACGTGTATTTTGCGAAGTGGCGAGGGCAAAGTTAGCGTGACCCATAGAGTCACTCTAGCCACATACAGTATGAGGTTGAATCATACTGGAATCTTCCCTTAAAGGTGCAATTTGTAGTTCCGCTAACTAAAGCTACTTCCGTCTCTCGGGGCGAAACAGCCTCACGGCGGCTGTGATGTCTAGGCAATGGAGTCATTTTATTGCTTCTGCCACCTAGAGTTCAATCCAAAAAAACAACAATAAAACAGACACGGACCGTGGCTGTATTATTGACAAGCCAGTTGGGGCAGCTGTACTTCTTGTCCCTCTGTACTGAGGGCAGACTGGAGCTACAGTGACTCACTATCACCTCTAGAGGAACATGGTCCTCCATGTACACAAAGCCCTAAACCGAACCGGACCAAGTTACACTGCCAACTCTCTAATAAACTATGTGCCCCCAAGAACATTACAATCATCCACTACTGGTTTATTAAATGTCCCAGAAACATCCAAAAGAAAATTGGGGATGCAGCCTTTTGCAATTATGCACCAAAGCTATGGAACACTTTACCTGCAGACATTAGGGAGGCAAGCTCGCTCAATATCTTCAAAAGTAAGCTAAAAACATATCTCTTTACTTTAGCCTTTTAATGGTGATATTTTATACAATCTTTAATGCTGCTACTTTAAATGCTTTTATTAAAGCTGCTATTTTATCTCTTTACTATTAGCCTTTTAATGGTGATATTTTACTATTTATATTCTGCTATTTAATCATTTAAATGTTTTTATTCTGTAATATTAAAGCTGCTATTTTAATGCTGCTACTTTAAACCCATTTAAATGCAGCTATAACTGCTTTAACATTGAATGTGTAAAGGTAACTTCGATACATTTCAGAGTGTGTATTTTTGAAAAACCTGAGATCAAATAGACTGTTACCACGGGAACAAGAGGAAGTTTCTCTGATAAATGTGTTTCAAGTTCTTTACACAATTAGTGGAAAAGTAAAGAATATTATTAGAGAAAAACTGGCTTTATGAACACGTACTGGTAAATTAAATACAAGGAAGTCCTGAGTGACAGGCCCAGTAAATCAACTGGTGTTGTTTTAGTTGACAGAGAGACGTTTGTAGAGACAAAAGTAAGTAAAGTGAATAATACGGGTGGATTACACTAAAACAGACGGCGGTCACTTCGTCGTCCCACAGTAAGATTATTGTGTTATACTAAAGCAAGCATTGAAATAAATATAGAATACCTGGCGGCGACCCAGAGGAGATTAGTTTAAAAATAATTACCCGGCGGCGACCCGAAAGATAAATAAAAAGTCCTACAGAGTAGGCCCTATTAGCTATCGGTTGAAACGTAAAAAGTCAAAAGGAGTAAACCAGTTGAAAGGCCACAGGGGCCCATTGTTGATTTCATGCTTTCAAAATATGGCTCTGATGGCTTTTCCCGGCACAGATAGGGAAATCTGGCCTGATTTCCAATGCTATTTTATATTTTATATTTCATACTATTTTTAATGCTATTTCACACTCATTTACATCAACACTGTGATTATTGTACTGTAAATGCTCTTCTGTCTAATTTTGTACTCTTTTTTATGTTTTTTCTATGAAGCTGCAATTCTTGTATGAAAGGTGCTAAACAAATAAAGCTTATTATTATTATTATTATTATTATTATTATTATTATTATTATTATTATTATTATTATTATTATTATTATTATTATTATAAGACAGGCCGGGGCTAGTCAGTTAGCATGCTAACTTCAGTAGATATCTCTGCAACTCAATAGATGAAGTCTTTGACATAACTTCAACACTGTTACCTCTTAACATTCTGTTAATAATATTTAGCAATTGGGTTAGGGTTTAAAATTTAAATGTTGCCATATATTACACATGGTATACAGCAGGTACAATTTTCATGTTCACCATGCTGACATGCTAATATTTGGTAATTAGCAACAAAGTACAGTACCATCCATCCATCGTCCATCGTCACATACAATAATTCCAGAGACTGAACATTTGCTGTAGAATTAAACATGTAAGCTTCTTCTTAGTGCAAGTCAGAACTTGCACTAAGAAGAAGCTTACATGTTTAATTCTACAGCAAATGTTCAGTCTCTGGAATTATTGTATGTGACGATGGACGATGGATGGATGGAAGGGAGCCTCAGAACAAGGAAGGGAAGGAATATAATAAATAAATCCAAATTATGTGGTTTACACAAATCCAAGTTTACTAGGAGTAAGATGTTAAAACTTCCTTTCTATCCAGTTGAAGACAGAATTTGAATGAGCTAAAACTCTGGTTCCATTCTGTGTTCTTCATATGTGAACTATTTGTGTCTTTGCCATGTTACTGCCAACCACACACAGACAGCTTCATCTCCACAGAGTGCAGTTGGCATTAATATCTCCTGTGCCGCTGTGATTGCAGAGCGTTCAGACAAGACAAAATCCTGTTCATTAGTTACACTTTCATTTACATTACAGGCAGTTTGCGGATGCATTTATCCAGCAAGACTCTCTGGAGATATTAATGCCAACTGCACTCTGTGGAGATGAAGCTGTCTGTGTGTGGTTGGCAGTAACATGGCAAAGACACAAATAGTTCACATATGAAGAACACAGAATGGAACCAGAGTTTTAGCTCATTCAAATTCTGTCTTCAACTGGATAGAAAGGAAGTTTTAACATCTTACTCCTAGTAAACTTGGATTTGTGTAAACCACATAATTTGGATTTATTTATTATATTCCTTCCCTTCCTTGTTCTGAGGCTCATTTTTAAGGGACTGCTGAGACCTGGAGAAGGGCATAAATTGTTGAGATGTGCAGATAATCTTTTGCTTTATATTGCTGATCCTGATTCTAAGAAATGTCAGGCTATAAATTAAATCCTCTTAAAGTGTCTTCCTATAAAGGCTGTTATTTTCATTTGGGACCAGCATCACAGTGCATTCCTTATTAGAAAGTCAGGGTTTCATAATCACAAAACAAACTTTTTGACTAATTTTTTTCTAATATTTTAACGACAGCATTTTCATTTTCTATAACCAAATTCTGAAGCCACTGGCTGACTGCAGAGCCTCAAGGCAACAGCTGCTACCTTGGTTGTTGACGACGCAAAGCCAAGACTAAAATAGTTCTAGATTAAACTCCTCATTCACATCCGGAATAAGTGTCTTCTAAATGTTTTCTTAAATTCTCAAATAAAAGCAAATGACGACTGATTCTCAAATTGTTGCCAGCATGAACAAAAAAAGTCTTGACGCTAATAAGCTAATTAGCAAATGTTTGCATGCTAACATGATAAACAAAGATGTAAACATGTTAGCATTGTCATTGTGAACATATTGACATTAGCATTTAGTTTAACACACAACTGTGCTTAAGTACAGATGTGCCTAAGTATACTCAAGAGTACAACACAGCGTGGCAGTAAACATATTCTTGTTAACACAAACACTGTTTCCATTCACTAATTATTCCCAGTTGCTTCTCCTATTCGGTTTTATTCAGTCTTATTTAATTGCTATTAAGTTACCCATCAGTGAAATGCAACACTTCCTGAAGATGTTTCAAATTGAAAGCCTACCAGGAACAGGTCGGATTACCCCTTTGGAGATTCAGAAAGGCTTTTAATATGAACCATATGTGGTGAATATTGTTTGTATTACTTAAAGAAACGATGGCCAACAGTTAAAAATAAGACCCAAGTTGTAATAAACCATTGTGATCCTTAATAACTTTCAAGATACAGCTGTGAGTGTGTACCTGAGCGTGTACTGAGCGTGTACTGAGCGTGTACCTGAGTGTGTACCTGTGTATTTGTATGCTTACTCTGCTGTCCTACAGTACAATTGATGTGCTTAGCTAAATATGTGAGGTCCGGTTTTGTTTCGCCCTGCGCCATCTAACCGTCTTGTACTGTGTCAGCACCAATGAACCAGGTCACTGTCCTAAAGCCTTTCGGATTTTAACTTTCCATCTATCTTCCATCCCAAATATATGCAAGCACGCTGCAGGCTGAACAGCAGAGACCTGACTGATCCCAGTAGCAGATGTCTCCACCAGCATGCTCACAAGCTGAAGATAATTGTTGATAATTGCAGAGGGAGTCATTATTGTTCAGCATTTGGACCTCTAGCAAAAGCACTATGAGTCACTGAGTGCCAGGTAGAGGGGGTGTTGGTGTCACTGAGACACCTGGAGAAAACAAACAGGGATTTGGAGCCTGTATGCAGGCTGCCACAGCTTGACGGCACCAGAAATCTGTCAAATCCAGAACTAATGGATGGATCTGCACAGACGGGACATAGTAAAGCCTAACAGCCGCTGGAGAAACAGAACTCACTTATTTAGCCATCGCTTTGCTCCCCGTCTGTGCTTCACTGAAATCAGCATTTTGTTGTGGCAGGTTTGTGTTTGCCAAGTGTTGAGTATTATTGTTTCAGGCCACATACTGCAGATATGTGCTTGAATGTTTGACAATTTGTCCAACCTATCCTCTTTTTTATTTATTCATCTAATTGCACTCTAATGTTTTGTTTATTCTTTTTATTTTTTTAAGGGCAGTATTAATGCGTATTACACCACTGCTGTCCCCTGAAGTGCAAGAGAGCAAACTGCCTTAGGCTGATATGTTGCTAGCTTTTAAGAATTTAAATGAAGAGTTTGTGTGTCCCATGGTGGTGGAGGGGACATGGAATACTTGAAGTAAAAAAAAAAAAAAATAGTTAAACTTCACAGCTTTCATAAAAAAAAAGCGTTTTCGAAAATATATACTAACTGCCTAAGATTGTTGTTAGACTATACTGTGAGGGCATACATTCATGCATACCTTTTGAATGAGCAGGTTAGCTCTGGTGCACCTCACCGGGCTGAGTGTAAAACGTTTCTATGGCCAAACAAAGAAAATAAGATCCAAAAACACACCTGCAGTTACTGCTTATTGCCTTAGGTGCCGCCACAGACAACACGACGAAGATCTTCGAGATTGAAACGTTAACTTTAATCTTAACTATAGTTCCACTCACTGGTTTTCCAACAATCTTGAGATATGATTAAAATGTGGTTGCAATGTCAAACTCCATCCTGATAGTTATGACTGATTTTTTGTAAATCTATTGTTTCCAAGAATTAACCTCTGCACAGTTTTACCAATATTTTTAAAATATTATACTGGTGTTACATACAAGAACTTAAAGTATGTTATCTGTACCTGAACCTAAGTATGTTCTAAGTCCCTACAGGGATATTTTTCTGTATACGGGGGCTTGAAGTGATAAACTGGGATCTAGTGCTCCAGTTGTTTTCAAATGAATAAATGCTTAAAATCTTTACAGCGTAGTGGACACATTTCCTTGTTCTCAGCTGATGGAGCGAGTGTTTCTCTATCTGCAGCTGGAGGTAAATATTAGTTCATCCGAGGCTGATGGAACTGTAATTTGACAGATAAACGTCTGTTCAACTGTGATGAGGTTCATGATAGTGGAGATCCAGACAGCTCATATCCACCAGCATATACCACTGTGAGACTGGAGGCCTGGATGTGTTGGCTGTATTACACTGCACAGTTGAATCCAGCCACAACAAAGTCTCCCCGTTTAAAATGTCATCTCCATCAGACTGCTGTGCTTTCACTATGTGTAATAAAAGGGTCAGAAAGGCAAGCTCAGAGGGAGGATTGGTGTCAGTGCGTTTGAGACGGATAGCTTAATAAAAACTGTCACTGCTAATAACCTCATCTCCCAGTTGTCTACACATCACTGCATTGTTGGCTTTCACTTTCATTCTGTTTGTGTGTGTCTACATACCATCTTGCTCACGCACATATACAATAGGTGCTTTCATGATTCAGCAAACACTACTGACTTCCATAAAGATTTAATAACTGCTTTTAAAGTTCTGCAAGGTGAAATTCTATTTGAACATCGACGGTGAAAAAGAGTGCAGTACGTAGACAGAGCTGCCGACTCTGATGTTGGTGCCATTTTCTCAGCTGTTGGACATCATTCTGTAGTCTTGTGTTCAAAAGCGTTGAACTGGTTTCCAGTCCAACAACTGTGGGACACAACTGGTGCCAGGACACATTCAGCAGAAACAGTTGAGGAAGTCCGGCAGCCAGCCAGCTCATCGCCTGCAGGCCGTCCAGGATAACACATCTCAGTCACTGTCATTTGTTCTTCTTCAATAGTAACATGCTGATGATAAGAAGGAATCATGTGTACTATGCATGTTAGTCTAGCGTGTTAGCTTGCTAACATTTGCTGGAAGTACAGATGAGGCTTGTCCGAGCGGAAAAGGCAAATTTCAAAGCAAGATCGATGTTTTTCAATGGAATCAGTGCAGCCAGTTGATGTGTTCATTGGGTTGTACAGGGAGTTACAGCTGTGCAAATATTTAGAGTTCAACTTTGACATGCATGAATGCCACAAGCAGCGTGTTTTGACTGTGCTGACATTTGAGGGAGCCGAGAGCTTGACAGTCTGAAACAGACATACTTCCTTAAACAATCCGTGGCGCTGATTGTCGAGTCGGGTGTCACTAAAACATTGCAGAGCAACAAAATGGCTACATTTAAAGAGATCCAGTCAAACCTCAAACAATGAGAAATATGGTCTACGGTTTGTTTTTCCTGTATTCATTTCACGAAGTCTCCTCATCAGTCCATTCATGATGGTTTTTTTATCCACCGTCATGTTATGAGTGATATTTGAGTCACCTGCTTTATGTACGTCATGATTTATTTGCTAAATCTGTTTCCATTGTGCTGTGTCACAGATGAACTTCACATTTGCCACTTTCTAGTGTGACCAGGGCTTCAAGCTGTATCTGTCATCATTCTATTATTGGCTGACTATGACACTAACAGCCAGACAATAGCCTGACACACAACACAAACTTTAAACCATTGCATTTTAAATATTAGATTTCCAGCTGTAGCATATTAAAGAGAAAATGTCCACATTGGTCAGTTTAGATGCTTTATGGTACAGTGCTTATTTTCCCCTTTCACTGCTAACTAAACATTGTTCTTATCTTGTTACTGTAGCTACAGTTACCAAACACAAGTTAGTTTACATGGAGTCTCTGTGTTCAGCCGTCAATCAAACATACACTGGCCCACCGTTATAGTAG
Organism: Cottoperca gobio; assembly: GCF_900634415.1. Taxonomy (NCBI): domain Eukaryota; kingdom Metazoa; phylum Chordata; class Actinopteri; order Perciformes; family Bovichtidae; genus Cottoperca; species Cottoperca gobio. Next base: position 19,417,484 of record NC_041378.1, on the reverse strand, counting down.
AATAATAGAGAAATATTAACAAATAAATTTGACAATCATTTTTGCCAATTTCTTTATAGTTGAGTGTGTTTCCAAGAAGAAACTGGTCCGATAGCAACTCATTCTGATTCCCAACTCGTCACATACGGACGCTTGGTTCGGAGACCTTGGCAGCAAAGCAGAAGGCTCCACTATGATCCCAGTTTAAACTACTGGCAACAACACTACGTGGTTGGATTTACTAAAAGATCGTGGTTTGGGTTGAAATAAGTATGTTTGTTACTTAACATAAAATAACTCGTTGAGTTTTGGTTTCACACGGGAGAAGTCTTGTGTTTGTTTGTTTGCGTCTCCTGACTCTGGGAGCACTTGCGCTGAGCAGGTGTATGTCGGTAATACAGTGTATTTCTAAACTGTGTGTCAGCTATGAAATGAGCAACTCAACCCCGGCTGCTCTGGTGTTACTGTTTTGAATGGAAGAATAATTCAAACCAAAACCAGCTTCAGACAACAGGCATGAGGATAGAGGAACGTGCCTGTCTGCATGTGTCACTGCTGCCCCCACATGCTCTGTATGAATGTGTGCACGCTCAGCTGAGAGTGTCGTCTTCACTGTTTGACAAATGTTAGCTAAATGATGCCAAATCACATTAGGAACACAGGACAGGCGGGCCACACCGGTGGCAGAACTCTTCAGAACTTGACAATTTGCAGTAAGCATAGAAAAGTCTGCTGTAAACGCTTCATTTTCCATATACACAGAGCACAAAATGTGCGCTTTTACGGGCAACATTTTCTCTGGGTGAGGACGCCCCTGGACCCCCCCCCCCCCCCAGTTATTTTAGAGACCCCAATAAAGCCAGATTATAACTCGAACCCTGGACAGAATCCAAAGAGACGTCCTGCCTTCGTGTTTTTCTGTCGAGACCAACGAAACGACTAAATAAATGTTTTCTTTCACTGCTAATTTAAAATAAATCTGAGGAATCTGGAAAAAAGTGGAGACAGTTAACACTGCCAGTGTGTCTGCTTCACTCACTATGAGTGGAGGTTTGAAATGAACAATATAATGGCATTTTATCCGCACACTTCCGTGGCTAAATATACCCACTGGTCACACACACACACACACAGCTTTTCATTACACCAATGACTTATTTGACAGTGGAGAGCGGCACATAAATTGTCTGCATGAGTGTTTATGGAGGAAGAGTGTATGCTCCAGACAATTTATGCCTCTTTGAATTTTTCTCTTTCGCCTTTCCAACAGATGCAAACTGCATTCAGAGAGGCCATAGCTCCCCCTCAGGAGAAAGAGCAATTTGTGGGATTTGGGCAGAGAAATCCAAGCTTATTAATATTTCATTGTGCTTTAATTGCTCTCATTGCTCAAAGATTACCCTGTGTTCTGTCGATACATTTTACTAAGGTAATTAATCCCTTCTTTTACAGTAAACTCCCACAATCCGAGCCGTGAATACTCTCCTTGAACGTCCCGTGAAGCATCTTAACAAAAGCAAAGCTAACCAACAGTAAACAGTGTAAAGTGGGTCAGCTGCACAGTTCATGGTCCACAAAAGACAGGATCCCTGTGGAGGATTGCATTCATCTCAGAATAATCTAAAAAAACCTCCGCATTGGTTCACTGACAGCACCAAGAGAGCTGCAAGAAACCAGTGAACAACAGTTCCTGTCCTGTCTCATTGTAGTTTAATGCTACCATGTATGGGGTTGTGGGGAGTGCGCTGGCTTCTCTGCGTTAAGATCAGCCTGTAACACCTATGAATTAAGTTATATAAGGCTTAAATTAGAATGCGAAAAATAACAATGTTCTCTATTTTGTGAGTTGAAAGGTTCATACACACATAACAGAAAAAGACCAGCTTATATTTACTTGCTCAACTGTTGAATTGTGTCTAATGAACTAATGACTGCAGAAACTGTGATAATAATAAATCCCATGTTTCAATAAAACACATCAACACTTTGATCCAAACGGTAGACTTTCCCCTGATTCTGTGCTTTGTAATCTGGGATCTGAAATAGCGCATACAAGTGAGAGCCGCACAGGATGAATGGCTTTCTTAGCAGCAGTAAGACTGCAATCATCATCATCATCATCATCATCATCATCATCATCTTCGCAATCGTGACTGCCATACCAATCTGTACACCTTGTAATCACTTCTTTTTTCGATGGTCTATTTTTACTTTCTCTGCACGTCCTCCTGTGGATCCTTGTGCTCCTGGGTGGTAAAAAGCCTTGATATTAATTCCCTTGATAATTACATTCTGGTACAGACAAGCACGTTACCCTGTTAGGCCAGTGAACCTCAGAGGTCATCCGTGGCAACTGGTTGAAAGTCAGATTTAGATTTTAAACATTAAATATATTTTAGGTTCAAGATGCTTGGCAAACAAAAACATTTAGTAGGGAGTTTACACAACTTGACAGCTGCAAGGTAGAGATCCTTGTCATGCCTGCTACAGCTGTTGCTGGAGGCGTTATGTCTTCAGGTTGTCTGTCCGCGTGTCAGTCCATCCGCTCCATTCTCATGAACGCCTGGAGGGAATTGTTACAAATTTGGCTAAAACGTCTCAAGAACTTGAACTTAATCATGCCATGTTTTTGGCCATAACTAAAGAATTCATATGCTAATTATCAAATATTTTACACAAATTATGAATTGAATAAAGTGATGAAGTGATGACATTTTGGACAGACATGAATGTAAACTGTAACTTGGTTGCAAAGTCATACTGCAAGCCGGTAATTTTAGTTTCACCTCGTGCCATGTTTTTATTTTTTGACTCTTTAAACATATTACCAGAACACAATTTATTTTGAACGTGTGGCTTTGGGAGCCTGAACAGTTTGGGGCCTCGGGGCCTTTATCTTTTTCTTTAGAATTTTCTCAAATTCTTTCATTTTAGATGTTGGAACGATGCATTTTACATTTTTCTGTCACTTTTGGTATGATGTATTCCGTCTTGAAATGTGAACATGAAGGATACGCCCCCTGAAAATGAACACAGTGATGTTTATAAGATGTAAAACATGTTTTGCTTTCCTGTCCTACCTCGGCCTAACACTGGCAAAGCTGCTAAAGACTAGTCCCATTTTCAACACGGGTTGCTGCAAAGTTTGAGCCCTCGCCAACGGTGGCTTCCACATGGGCATCGTGGTCATCAGCGTGCCAACCATTCCAATGTGCACCCTCCACATTCTGCTTCTTGGCTTGAATGCAGCAGTTGAATACAGGGTGTTGTCGTTTTGCACTCAGCAAATCATCCTGCATTAAAAAAAGGAATGTGATCCTCTCCAACTGTGCTCGAGTGTAAGTGAGAATGCAGTGTACGTGTGTGTGCCTGCCAGGCTTTTGTGTGGGAGGATTTGGAACGTGTCTGACACACACAGATAAGAGGGAAGTTGGAAATCCAGAAAGCTCTCTGCGATAGAGAGAACACTACTGGGCAGTTATTTTCGAATGTGGTATCAAAAGTGCAAAAGGCAACAGTAGCTCAAACAATGGGCTGACCTATAACACGGTAATAGAGTGTTGGATGATCGTGAGTTATTCAGTGTTTCTATATTCAGAGGTAGAGTGGCGTGGAAGTGATAGTGGAGTAGTAGTAGTGATATGAAGCTGGGAGATAAACAACAGGATGAAAGTATTACCTCACAGCAGCACATAGTAAACAGTCCAGGAAGGTTTACTCTGCAAAATCTCTCCTGCACAAATATGATTTTATTTAAAAAATCACACAATTTCAAAGTTTACTGATGGATATGTGTACATCTGGCCTCTCGTTTCACAACCGTCATTTGGCAGTACAGATAGATAAAGCTGCAGAGGTAAATGGAACCTCCCATTTCTTCTGGTCCACCCTGCTGAGCTGGATGTGCTGATCCTGATGTGGACGTGTTATGAATGTTCCATCTACTCTGTTGATCTCTGACTGCTGCAGTAGAAGCTGTGACGAACAAGTAGAGAGAGTCTGGACAGGACGCACACTCTGAGTCCCTTTACTGTTACCGGCCGAGACAATGACGCTGGGGTTGTTTTCAGCTTGTGAGTCTGTGTCAGAGTCAGACACCTGCTGTAGCAGGAACTACCACAGAGGAGGTTTTGAGTTGTAGATTTTGTCACCACCACCAGTCACAAAACTTTACAGACGTGTAGTTGAGATCAAAATGAATGCAGAGTTTGAAGATGGGTGGGATCCGAGGCAAGGGGGCCCGAAGTGGGGAAGTGGTCATTGGCCCTCTAGTCATGTTAAAAATAAAAGTGTGTTAAGCTCGATGGTAACTCACTAAACCTATAACACAAGTTCTGAGTCCATATACGACAATGGCTTTCAAACCTTTTATCTCATGGCGCCATTTAAAAGCAGAACAAATGTCACGGCCAACACTGGGGACATTTCCAACAGAACGAGTTTATTGAAATAACATAATTAGAAGCGTCTTCCAACTTTACATTAAGTTTTATTTTCGTAATGAAACATTAAACTTTGTTTAAGCTGCCAAAGACCCTGGACCAAGATGAGATTTGTCATATGTTCTTAATTGGTCAAAATCTGTCCATCTTACACATTCAGTCATCTAAATAAACCCTAATAAGTTAAATCTGGATAGCCTTGCTACTTGTTTGTTTGTTTTGACCACATACATCACATACAATTAGGTTCAGCTACATATTTCCCACCTGTCATGCATGCCCCTTCTGCAACCACTAGACACTTGGAGAACTACTTCTATAAAGCAGCACAGCATCCCAGGAATTATATTGGGCAATTACACCCCCCACAATTACACCCCCCCACTTCCAACATGTAATGCCAAAGCAGGGAGAAGTGCGAAAAGTAGTGAGGTGGAAATGAAGGGTGTGGAGGCTTTGCTTCATGCCCAACTTTCACGCAGGAGTTCAAGTTTCATTGCGTCACATACTGCTTTTATACCATGCAGCCCTGATGAGTAATGCAACACTTCTCCTGATATGTATGTGAAGTACAGTATATTTGGCATTATTGCGTGTTTAGACTTGCTATTTTTATGCACATGATGAAATGAGACACTAACACAGCATAATGAACACATTTCTTCATGTAGAAACTAGTGGAGCAATGGTTCTCCTCAGATGTATGTCAGCAGCTGGAGGCAGATATTAGCTTGTCTGGAGGCTGCATCTCTACTGAAATTTGACAGATGAACTTCTGTTGTGATGAGAATCATAGTATGATGAGGTAAGATGATGTCTGACGATGATAAATACTGTGAAAGTTTGTTTTCCATCCTTAGATTAAAAGCTTGTATTGTGTGACTGTGTGTTCGCTGGAAGACAGCGCAGTGGATCGTAGAGGAGAGTAGAGGAGAGTACTGAAAGAGTGATGCTTGCAGGCAAATGGGTTAACTATAGCTTACTGCTTCGTGTTTGGAAGATAATTTCACAAACACGGCTCTCCGTGCTCTCGCTGGCTCCTCGTTTGATTGGCCTCAGAGTCCGGGAGTCGAGATGTATGAGCTGAGCTGCATGCATAATGAATGTGTGTTATGACTTGCTTATAGTTTAAAGAGCAAGCGAGTCACTTCTTGAAAGCAGAGCAATGAAGGGCACATCATAAATAATCAGAAGCAGGTGAGAGTAAAGAATATCAAAGTGAGAGGATGTCCACTGTAGAGCTAAAGTTTGTGTTTGCACATCGGGCTCTGTGTGAGTGTGTGTGTGTGAGTCTTCAATGTAAGTGCAGTGTGTACAGTAATACATATTTGTGCCATGTCGTGGAGACAAAGCTTGTTGTGTCCTTGAATGTCCTGAAGCCGTATTGAACTTGTAATTTACATTTTACAGTTTTGACATTTAGCTGATGTTCTTATCCAGAGTTACTTACAGCGAATGAGCAAGAGAGGAGCGCTTTGCTCAAGGACAACAACTGGGTGTTTTGTCTGTTCCAGAGATCAAAGCGAACTTTCTAGTTCATTCTCCTTTATATAGCTAGCTAAGGCTAAAAGTAATTTAAATATGAAATAAGTGTGGTTACTTCTGCCAAGAGGTTATGTTATTGGCTCGGTTTGTCAGCGGGATTATGGAGAAACACATTATGTTTCACTTTCATTAGCATTGCAGGATAGGACATTTGTGCTGCATTTATGTGGTGGAAAATATGAATTACCGACTGCGAAATGAACGTGAACACACCTTCAAGTTGGAACAACAACTCGGAAGCAGATATCAACGGGTTGTTTAAAGGTACAATGTGTAGTTCTGAGAAATAGGGACAGTATTTCACCTCTACTGCTGGGACCATACAATCAGTCATTAGTTATAAAAAAAAAAGCCTAAAAGAGTATGTTCTCCTATGTTAAGTATTTGAGTATTCTGATTGATTCTTTATATTGTGTATTGTATTCTACAGCTATATATCTCTCTATCTCTCTAGTGTTGATATATTTACTGTGTATGTATTACTCCTGTCTGGCTGTCTGACTATCTGCATGTCTGTCAGTCAGGGGTTAAGAATACGCACAATTCAACCAAACTGGTAAAACTCTGAGAGTCTAAATAACACTGCTTTCTCATAATCTTCACGTGGAGCTCAGATATGTGTGTTTACTGTGGCACTGGGGGCTGTACGCTCCATGTAGCGATACTTTTTAATAGTTTGTATGTTGCTTCGGTCCGGGGTGGCAGAAACGAGGAAATGTCTCGTGTTTTTGTATCGAAGCTTGAGGGCGTTTTCACCAGGTGGACGGAGCTTCAGTAAACAACTGTGGCGTTGCCGGAGGTCTGTTCCGAGTGCCATTTTAGTTTGACATGAGATTTCGCTGTTGAGGTTTAAATGATTTGTGACCACAAATATTTGTCATCATCCTCATACTCAGAGAGGGAGTAGCCATGCCAGTCCATGGTGTGTGTTGCCCTTCACTCAGCTGCACTGGCATTTAAGGAGACTCCTCTCATTGGAGCCCCTTATCTCTCTCAGTATTGTCGCTGGAGAGGCTTGACCATAAAGGTCAGTGCTCTGTGGCAGTATGATCTATAGTGCAAAGAGGGAGGTTAGAGGCAGCTGCAGCATAGCAGGAGAATGAAAGGCTCTTTCATATTTTCGGAAATGAACAGAAAGGTTTCTAGAAAGGTTTTTTGAGGTCCTGTTCCATCAGTTGTTGATACCACATGTACTACCTTCATCAGTAGTGCATGAAGGTGTGGAGCTTCAGTGTTATCATCATTTCAATGTTTCTGTGTGTCTTTGTGGAGACTTTGACGTACTACCTTTCATTTAAAAAAAAATGTAAGACTAAAATGAATTGATTTATTGACAGAAGTTCAGGCAGTAGTTACAAAGAAGAAATATGTATTTATTTGAGTAAGAAGACCATTTTCTGCCTGCACATTATAATATGACTTACCATTGGAGCACTTACAAGTAACTACTGTGAGCTGTGATAATTTGTTCTCAATTGCATTAACAAAGCATTCTGAATTTGCATCTCCTCCACATCAATATCAGCCAAGGCTCAGGCCATAGCATACCATTAGTCGCTTTTCTACTATCGCTTCACTCCAAGCTAGGCCTCAAGCCGCAAGAGCAAAAATCATCTCAAACAATCTCACCCCTGTCCTACTGGAATTACAGTAAGCACCATTGAACAATCCATAACACAAGTGGGCTACAATGTGTTCGGGTCACTTTTGCTGTTAAACTCCCAAAAAGTATTAATTCCAAAAAACTGAATCTGCCTTTGGTGACCCCACCATGATGGAAGTACAGACTAGAGATGTTGAAGTCACTGACCGCTGGCCTTGCTACTTTTCCAGACTGCTTTAACATATTCCTCAATAGAACAGATCTGGGTTCCCCGTTACGCAGATGATACTATTAAATCCTAACGTATGACTTTGTATGACTCCTAAAGAAATACTTTTTATTTTGGCTGATATTTAACTTCCACAGCTCCACAATCTTTCTGTGAACTAAGTTAAATGAACTAAAGTAAGATGTTTAACGTTGTTTTTAGTTCATTTATATTTTAAATGACTGACAAGGTAAATAAAGTCTTCAACTGTATCCAACTGTCATTGACATATTGTTAAATTAAATCTAGTAAGTCATTCGGCGACATGATTTAACATAATTCTATGTAAAGTGAAAAAACCTGATTCCCATTATAATAGTCTGCTTCACAGATTATCTTTTTTATAACTGCTGATTAATTCATCTTCTGCCCAGATATTGAGCAGATGATGTCCTTGTTTGACCAATATCATCGGTTGTTGTCCATTTCTTTGTTATTCTTCACAGATAAAACCTGGTTTATTGAAATTAGCTAATGCGTTGATAATCTCTACTGCTGCTCTGTAAAAACCTTATACCTAAATTATAATCCAAACTTTAACAATTTCATAAAAAAAATTCTATTGTTTTAAGTTCTCTTACCCAATTTAAAATTAAGAAGAAGCCGCGACCCCCCGTGAAGCTTTGTCGACCCCAATTTTGGAATCACTCACCGAGTGCATGGGTGCTATGTCAATGTTTTTCTACAGTCTTTGTTCTTTCTTGTTCTTTGCCCATCCAGCATCCCTCCATAATTTGTATCTGGGAAGAATTACCACCCAAAAGAGTTTCTCGCAGCCTTTCCACTCAAGGCCAAAGTGTCCCATAGTACTGCTGTCACACCAAAGAGGAATCTGAGAGACTATTCAGAGCACTTAGCAAGAAGGTTAATTAGACAGACAAAGGAAAAGCAATTTCATGATGTCACTTCTGCTTCCAACTCCAATTATTAATCTTTTGAACAGAGCCTCCTGGAAGCAGAGCTGAGACCTGCAGAGAGAGAGAGACAGAGAGACAGAGAGGCACAGCTGGGCAGACCCACATCTGAACTAGGCAGAGAGCGACAGCGCTGTGGATCGACTCTCAGGGTGTTTTCTTTCTGTTAGTTAGCTGAATAAGCTGATCTTTACCCTGAGTGGCTCTTATGAAAACGCCTCCTTGTCACTTTTGATAAATGAGGTCGGTGTAACTAGAAAAATACTTGCAGCCATGCGGGAGAACTCAAAATGGCACTTCAGCATAAAAAGTCCCATTCCAAAGTATAGTGCTTATGTCTCAGAAACAGCCAGTGTGCACGTGGGGGCTCAGGTGTGTGTGACAGGTAGGGAATGACACAATTATGTGTGACGTCAGCATTCATACGTATATACATACAAAACAATCCATAAACATTCCATAGATTAGATAACCAGAAACTCATGTTAATGCACGGTCAAGTTGTCGGTCTATTCATGCATCACAATATGCTGTAATATCCAAAGGACTTAGATGCACCAGGCACAACATAGAGTCACTAAGTGGGAGGACCCACTGCTTCTCGAAGTATTTTTCCTCACAGTAAACTGCTCCAGGGAGACTGTCCCTGTACTTAGTTCACTTTGAGTCGCTCTGGATAAGAGTGTCCACTAAATGACCTGTAATGTAATATATTTTCTATAGATATTGTATTTTTACGTTATTATATTTTAACAAATCTATCCAACCCATGTAAAATACATGTATCAGTGCATAACAATGTTTTTCTTTCTAAGCTTAAAACATATGTTGCCCAGCAGCTACCGTCACAGCACAAACAGGTTCAACAAACCCAGCAGTCTTTCTTTCCCCGTCTAGTCTCTTCTCTAAGCCTCCACAACCTCCTCTCCTCTGCACAGGTCACACCTCCTCAGGCTAACACTTTAACTGTTTCTATTAAACTCTTCATTCATCCGCTAAAGTGCAAAGCTAATGTAACATCTTGCAGACTCGGCAGACTTCTGAAGACGATAGGGAGATTTTTTGCCCCAAAAGCTACTTAGAGCTGTTCACAGAACCCGGCGGCGACAGAATGCTAATAGAAGCTAGTCTGCCATGTCTCAGAGATAAGATTAAATGTCAGGGCCCTGATCCTGCTTCCGCAGCTGCTCTCCTGCAGACAAAAGTTTCAACACACAGACTTACACTCAAATCTCATATCTGTGAAGGAGATAAGTCTGATTGTCACAGTGTCACCCTCCCCAGTGCAAATCCTCATTGCAGCAGAGTATACAGAGAAATTACACAAGTATAGTATAAAAAAGTGTTGCATAACCTCTTTCTAACCTCTTTCTAACCTCCTTTACTTTGGCAGTTGAGTACAGAAGGAACAGCCGTTTACATCAGTGAAGGCAATTATGCTGGGCTGTGGACTCTAGCACGGCACAGAACAGCAAGCTAGCACTGTCTATGCGATGACACGTTAGCACAGTTCAACCTCTATGAATAACTGCTGTGGAAACTCGCTACTTACATGTGTGATCATGTCACAGTCACAGCCCAATGAGCAACACATCTTTGTAAGGGAAAGGAGGGGACACACTTTGTACAGTATTTTAGACTTGCCTATGAAGGGCAGCCTGCCACATACAAATGCTCATGCCCTCGTCCCTAGGAGTATGCCTCTCTCGCAGGAGCACTGTTCATATTATTGATGCCGGTACATTAAATGACATCCATTATTTGAATTTGAAGATATTTCCTAAGAAGACTTGTAGACACCAATTACTCAGAGAGGCAACATCCTCACTGTGACATGGAAGAGAAGTATAAACCAACAGGGAAACCTCTCACCACCAGCTGTTTACTAATGAGAATGATTCTTGTTCTAGCAATGTAAGGACAGAGAGGCACATTATTCACCAATGTCTGAGTCATCATTTCTCATTAGTGGTTGGCATGTGATGTAGAACAGCTAAATGTACCACCTGAGCACATGTTGGCCCTGTCATATGGACAGAAAGGGAAACAGTAATGTGAGGGAGGATGAAAGAATACAACTAAATATAAACTTTTACAGAGTAACTGGAAATATTGTCTGACGTCCTGCTGTTTAACGTCCCACCTTGCCGCAGTATTGGGCAGGTGCACTCCAGTAACCTGTGACATTACTGTAGGTTTACTTACAGGTGCAACAATGCACAAGGTAAAATACACTGAAACTTTCAACCAGAGAAGAAAGGGACAGCCTTCTGTTAAGATACAAACTAGCTGTTGTATGTGGAACAGCATATTTGGCAAAGATGATGTGTGTGTGTGCTCAGACTTTCTGTCAGCTGAATTGTTTGAAAATTCATATATCCTCCGACTTTAAAAGGAATTCTGCATTAGACCCTCTGTACTGTGGTGACAAGACAGTTGTTGGTAACATTACAAAGTTTACTATCTAAAAATGATCTTCTGTCATGATGCTACAGCAGACAATGGAACCAGTGAGAGACAGAAACGTATCTTTTGTAACTCCCCTTGCAGAGTTTTGATGTGTAGTTTTAGGCCATATTTATCTGCTGGTAACATTTTAATCAGCCAGTGCACTGTACTGTACTGTACTGTACTGTTGTGTGAGGTACACTGATGTTGTTCCTATTTTTCACACATTTGACTTGTTTTCAGATGAATTTTGCACTGACTGCTGCAGTGTGCTGTCAGGAGACCGCGGTTCTGTATATTTCATTTCTGCCACTTTTCTGCTCCTCTTTGCCAGGAGATGTCTGTGCAGACTCTATACCCTCTGGAGCTCATGCCGAAATGAAATTTCAGCATGCACAACACGGTCGGTGAAAGCTGCGAATGTTCAGGAAATTTAATATTGACTTCAATCTTTCACAAACGGTATGGAGGTAGTGTTGAAATTGTGGTTATCATGACAACACTGAGAACATTTCCAAGTCTTTCTACAGCAACAGTAGGGGCCTGCCGCTGTCGAAATAAGAGTTGCAGTGAAATGATTCTCCAGCTGGTCGCTACTCATTCACCTCTGGGCCAGATAGGGCATGAAGGCTAGTGCCTGGCGGGCCCCGAGGGTTGTCTGTCAGGAGCTGTGATGGGTGTTCACTTCAAGGCCTTCGCTGATTACTGCTGTCCTGGCGCTGTTCAACATATGAGCGACTCACCTGCATGGCCGCCATGCTTGACTTGTCAGGAGAGATCTCGTTTTGCTAACTCCCTGACCTCCACACCATCCATCCTCCACAGAGCGCCCTTGACTTTGACCGGATGATTTACTAAACACTCTTCCTCAGTGCCCTGCTCTCTGTGATGGAAGATTTCTATTTGTGTACCCCAAGCCCAGTGAGCACATACTTAAGGACTTTGCAGGTCATTTGTAATGTACCGTATTCTAGGCTGAAGTTTGGGGCAAAATAACCAATCAACAGCGCATGAAGTTTATTAATAACAGTTTCAGGCGCTTTGGATACTTGGGTCCTTGGGTACAGCAATAATCTGGGCCATTTTTCATATCACTCTGTTGATCTAATATTGATTTTTTAAAATAGCATCAGTCGATGAAAAGTTTTGCATTTGTTGTTCCATACAAATAGTCTGGTAGAGCGTTCTTAGGATTTGTTTTGGTGCACAGGCATTTCATTCGTAAAACAACAGCAGGTAGGATTACAAAATTATTTTGCAAATAGCAGGAGGACCAGTAATCTACCTAATCTGCATTTTGAAAAGAAACTGCACCAAAAAAAATCCCCAAAAATAATATTTCACCAGATAAAAACAAGCTGCCAGAAAGTCAGTCACAAAATTTTGTAACTTTTACCTCAGGATCAAGTGACATACTGTCCCATGTGATCAGATAAATACAGGTACATATTCTACCAAAGATTAGACAATCATGGAAATGGAGTAATATTACACTATTAAAAAGAATGTTCGGTTGCAGTTGATAGGAATAGAAATAGTCAAACTCAATGCAAATATAGGATTCATCACAGACTATATTCGGTAATGCAATGGTGTGTACTTGAGTGTTTGAACATTTGAATGTGGGTGTGTGCAGCCATCTGTGAGTGTATGTGTGCACTGTACAGATGTAGATGTGTGCATGCATGTGTGAGCCAGCAAGGAAAAAAGGGATGATCTCAGTTTATATTGGAAAGCATGCTGTTTTTATTATTTCATGCTGTTTATCTGTGTGTTTGTTCTAAATAATAACATTGAATAATGGCACTGCATGTAAATGAGCACAGTGGTATACTGAATTAATTTGGAATACTTTTTTATTTTAGGCTGTTGCTGCCTTTATCAAAGTTATTACGCTGTTTGTCAGAAAGATTATCACATGTGCAAAAATGCATGAATAAAATTGCAGGTTGTCTCTACAGTCATAATGGGGTAACAAGGAAGGGAGGAGACTGCATCATGTGTAGTAGGCTGGAATGGCCCTATTTTATTTGACTACTAAGATATGCTAATTTATGACTGTCCCATAAAAGATACAGCTTATCACCACAGTCCCCGCGGCAGCCCGCTGTTCCAGCTCACACCAAGTCTCTGAGCGCCTGCTGTCTAATGCTCTGCACTTGAGTTGTTGCACTGTATTTCCTGATCGCAGGACTACATTATGATTGCAGAATTCTATACACCTGAGTGCTCTATCCACCCAGAGAAATAGATCTGGGTTACATCACATCCCGAATAGATCCAGTGTCCCTAAGGGCCGAAGACTGACATGCCATCATGGAACACACTGTACAAGACAGACACAAGATGCATACAATTGACAATAAACAGTATATTGTTTTGAATTAAATGTCAATGAAATTACTATTGGATTTTATCCCACAGTTTTGGCCTCCCTTCAAACGTGTAATAACAAGATTGTACTCATGGGGCACAACGTTACTTCAGGCAGAACACTTCCATCAGCTGCTTGGCATCAACTGCTTCAGTCATGCTTGACCACCAGCTGTTTCGCAACCACGTGACTAATAATGTCCAAATAATTTGTAACGGTGTTGAACGCGACCATTATATAACCCGACACTTCTCAGTCCTGACACTTCGTGCTAATGTCATTTCCTTCAGCAACTCCACCACCCCAAGCACCTCCTGCTTAACTGCTAACTGAGATTTTTTTTTTTTAGTAAGTGTGTGTTCATGTACGCAGTATTAGTTTTCCCAACATAATTTGACTAGCATTGAGGGAAGCAACTCAAATTCTTCGGGAGCTAACACAAAGAGCAGAGCCTTTTCCACCAAATCCAAGTGTATTACCATCTGTTATCATTGGTCATTCCTCTGAATGGGATGCAACTACTTTCTCTGAATGAGGAAGTGACCATTGAAAAAATTCTACACATCTTTCTTCAAATGATGCAGACAGACATTTAAAGTGATCCCATTTAACAGATGGATATTATTATTATTTCATCATTTCTGGTAAGGCATAGTTAGGCTTGTAGCTCCATCTCAGATCGTTTAACCCGTTTAACCCAGATTCTATGTTCTTTCAGAGGTTCCCTGTTGAAATGATGAAGAAGTTTTAAAGATAATGTTTACCAATGTTACCTTTAACTCATCCGTCTTTATTTTTCTTTATGTTTCTCACACAGGTTCCTATGTATGATTCTATCATGGACCACATCATCTGCTGCCTGCTGGTACTGGGAGCCACAGTGATGATCACCCATGCATGCCCTAAGTACTGTGTATGTCAGAATCTGTCCGAATCCCTGGGGACGTTGTGTCCATCCAAAGGCCTTCTATTCGTGCCTTCGGACATTGACCGCAGCACGGTTGAGCTCCGTCTGGGAGGAAACTACATCCTCCGCATTACACAACAGGACTTTGCCAATATGACAGACCTGGTGGACCTGACCCTCTCCAGGAACACCATCGGCTACATTCAGCCCTTCTCATTTGGTGACTTGGAAACACTGCGCTCGCTTCATATGGACAACAACCGGTTAATGGAGGTAGGCCCTGATGACATGCGAGGCTTGGTCAACCTGCAGCACCTCATCGTTAACAACAACCAACTGAGACGCATCCATGACAAGGCCTTTGAGGACATAGCACCTACCTTGGAGGATCTGGATCTCTCCTACAACAACCTAATTTCCCTTCCCTGGGACTCAGTCCGCCAGATGATTAACCTGCACCAGCTTAGTCTGGACCACAACCTGTTGGACTTTATTCCAGAGGGTACCTTCACTGACCTGGAAAAGCTTGCGAGATTAGACCTGACCTCGAATCGCTTGCAGAAGTTACCACCAGACCCCATCTTTGCCCGTGCACAGGACTCATTCATCCTGACTACACCCTATGCTCCCCAGCTGTCACTAAGTCTAGGCGGGAACCCATTGCACTGCAACTGTGAGATGCTGTGGCTGCGGAGGCTTGAGAGAGACGACGACCTGGAGACTTGTGCCTCCCCTCCTGCCCTGAAGGGTCGTTATTTTTGGAATGTGAAGGAGGAGGAGTTTTTGTGTCTGCCACCTCTTATTACCCAGCACACCCACAGAATGTTGGTCTTGGAGGGCCAGACGGCCAGCCTAAGGTGTGAAGCAACTGGAGACCCTTCTCCTACCATCCACTGGATCTCCCCCGAGGATCGGCTGCTTGGCAACTCCTCCCGAACCACAGTGTACAGCAACGGAACCCTAACTATCACCATCACCACCTCCAAGGACTTTGGCTCATTTACCTGCATTGCTGCTAATGTGGCCGGGGAGTCCACCGCCTCCGTGGAGGTGTCCATCGTTCAGCTCCCCCATCTCAGCAACGGCACTGGGCCACCAGCACCACCAAAGTCACGCCTCTCTGATATCACAGGGACTACAAGGATCAGCAAAGGGGTACCCAAGACCCAACCAGAGAGGACTGTGTCTGTCTCTGAGGTGACATCTGTTTCAGCACTGGTCAAGTGGACAGTGAGCAAATCAGCTCCCAAGGTGAAGATGTATCAGCTCCAGTACAACTGCTCTGATGATGAGGTCCTGATCTACAGGTAAGCACTTCCTTAAAGAATATACCTGTATATATATATACACAGGTTTATTCTTTAAGGAATCTTGAAATGTACCACAGCCTTTGTCAAGCGTCCCAGTAAACCATGATCGTGTGACAATGTATCGGCATGCACAATACTAGGACCCTTAAACTAAAATAGCTAAAAGGAATTATGCCATCATTTATTTTACTATTTAGACCTGTGCTCTTCCTATTCTCATGTGTCAAAATGTCCTCTATGGCCCATGGACATTCTAGCAAATGGCTGAAGCTTAAAGGCAGCCAGTGGCTGATTATGATTAAATAAGGGGCAGGTGTGCAGGCAGGTATTGATCAGGAGGAACAGTGTAAAGAGCTGGGGACAACTTCTAGACGGGATGATAATAGAGGGATCTGGAATGACAAAGACTATTAGAACTGGCAGAGCATGGAAAATTGGCAGGAAAGTGCAAAACAATCTGAATGAAGCTTTTACTATGACCCCTGCTGTACATTACCTGTCCAGCACCAAGCCACAGGAAAAGTTAGAAACTGGCTGGCGAACATAATGGAACATCTAGTCTCTAGTTTAGGAGTTGGTGGAGAACAAATCAGACCTAAACGGAGAGTGATTTTTTTGGACAATTAATATGGTGGCCAGACACACGCAAGTTAAAGCTCATTTTGTGTCTTCTTTTGTCGTAACAACCTAATGATAAGCTGTTCGTATTCAGATAATTATATTCAGCTTTTATGGTTTTAATATGTTCAGTTTCACCTAAATTGAAAAGAAATGTGCACAATACTAATCATTTATTTTAGAAGCTGTCTAATTTGAAATCTCAGCACCCTTGTGCAATTTAGAAATGACAGTTGTCATTATGGCAATGTTCATATTTTTTTCAATATTTGTTCAGCACTAAGTACATGGTCATTACTGAAAGACGAGGAGGGAAGGGCATGGAGAGAAAAGGTCATGGCATCTGAATGAGAGGCTTAGCACAAAACTAAACATACAAAATGTTGTGTTTTGGAAAAGCATCTGGTGTTAAACAAAGATGGTCGGATGTACAGAATCACACAGCCATAATTCCCATTGGAATCAGTGTATTACAGAGCTTTCCATAATGTTTTACACAGATGTTGGCACATCCCAGAGATACAGCCAACACCATATATATATATATTGTCCATCATTGTTTAACAGCAATAAAAGCAACGCTTTTCCCTTCTTCATCACCCTTTCATCATGAGATATCTCCCTCACTAAGCACAGTGCTGTTCTATACCGGGCTCGATTATGCTCAGCAGTCCAGAACCAGGGCAATTTCTAAGCTCAGGAGGCTGGGGTTACTGTCAATCCAACATCATTTGATGGGGATGAAACTGTAATAGATGAGGCTTGTATTGCACCGCAACAGCCTCTAAAACGAATGTGAAACCAGCCAGAAAAAATCCAATTACTTAATGCCATTTAAATCTCTTCTCAAAACTGTGGAAAGCAAGATATTTAGAGCTGTAGCCTCAGGGCTGTGGCCTTTTGTTGCTTTCATTATGAAGCATATTTTCTTTCTTGTTTCACCCAGATAATTAAGTAGGAAGAAGGTTTTTGAGTCCTTCATGTAATTAATGTATATAGTACAACTCTAGCATCTAATTTATACTTGTATGTTCTTTCAAAAAACATTCTTGTTTGAAAATCCACATTTTAAATATAAATATGTAAAAGGAATATACTATTGTAAAACACTTTTAACGATATGTAAATATGTAAATAGCATATGTACCAAACTATACAGGACTAACGGAAATAACAGCTGTTTTCATTTCATTTTATTTATTTATTTCATTTTATTTATTTATTATTATTTATATATACACCTATTTATAGGTGCAACACACACTAATCAACATTTCTGTAAATGTGCCAGTGTCAGGCAGCTGGTTCATTTTCAACTGCAGTCTTTTGGCGAAGGTGGTGATGGACAACAAGACACCAGAAAAACTGCAAATACAACAGCGTTCTCAATTAGTGCACAAGCCATGTAGAGAAACAAAACTTTAGTACAAAATTACAGCAACAATATCCATTATTAAATAAATGTAGTCATGCAAGCAACACGAAGCAACACACAGCCTACACTAGAATAATTTTTTCACACATGCAGACATGCAGAGCAGCAATAATTGATGATCATTCATCATTCATCATTCAGCACAGACCTGTAAGACACAATTATAGAAGATCATAGCGCATTGTTAAATAAAGTAATAAATATGACATACATATCCATGCAAATCTGACCTTCTGACAACTGGCAAAGGACATGGGACAAGTTAGCAGCAAGTTAGCCAGTAATTAATTAATTAAATTAGCTATGTATTTTGTATTTTCACTTATCTGACTTTCAAAAGACACATATATGTTGTGTATATATTTATATATATATATATATATGTTGTTTTTATATATATATATATATATATATATATATATATATATATATATATATACAGTATATATATATATATATATATATATATACATATATATATATATATATATATATGTTGATATGCGTTCCTTTTAATATTTTTTCTATAATGATAATATGTACATGTACACAAAAAAGTGTAGAAACATAATTTACAGGTACAGTAGATGTTTTATGATGCCTTACTTGGTTATTGCACAGCGAGTGTTTCCTGTGTTAAGTGTTCATCAGAGTGACAGCCTGTGGAAAGAAACTATTTTGTGTCTGCTCGTTCTGGAGTACAGTGCACTGTAGCGCCTACCAGAGGGGAGGAGAGGGAACCGTTGCATTGATCGTCACAGAAGAAACCTAAGCTTCTGTGTAACTTTAGATGCGAAAGAAACTTACAAGAAAGACATTTCAAAAAGGAATGCAGCAGCTCTTTGACGGTTTGTAATCTAAGCTTAGTTGTAGCTGCATATCATTAGTAGAAAAGGGAAGTAACTCATTTTGAGTATGGATAATATGGCTGATTGGGAGCTGTAGAAGTAAAAGCAGTGACCTCAAACTGAACCAATAATGTCTTCTGAAGAATTGAATTTGAATATGAGACAGATAAGAGCTGAACCAACAAGTCCTTAATGCCAACCCAGGCTGATCAATTAAGATGTTAGCAAATGCTGCCCCAAATCTACAGGGATTAAAATAAAGCTTTCATTCTGCCATGAGAATGTGATTTCCTACCTTAATAAGGGCAGTGTCTGCGCTGTACGTTGTTCTGAAAGCAGCCAGAAATGTTTCACAGGCTGATCAATTAGGATGTTAGCAAATGCTGCCCCAAATCTACAGGAATTAAAATAAAGCTTTCATTCTGCCATGAGAATGTGATTTCCTACCTTAATAAGGGCAGTGTCTGCGCTGTACGTTGTTCTGAAAGCAGCCAGAAATGTTTCACAGACTGATTTATGAAAGCCGAACTGAATTGAGAAGAAAGTTGAGTGGAGACGACTCTTGGTAAAAGTTTAGATAAGAATGGAAGTTTGGAAATAAGTCTGTAGCTGCTGCGATTCAAAGGATCCAGACAACTTCATAATTTCAGCTGTGTTCCACTGTTGTGCACAAGAAGTAAGAGTTGTCAGCTGTTTCCTCTTCAAACACTGGAGCTGGAGGACAATGTTATCACTGCCCCAGTTTCCATGATTGGCACATTGTTACTTTAAGGTGTTAGGTGATCCTTTATGTAGAGTGGGTGAATGTGAAGGCCTGAGGGCCCAGAGAATTTATTCAAAACAGGAGAAGGCTTTTTCAAATCCCTAAAAGTTTTACTATTCTGAGATATTCCAAGTTTGTGACTGCAGTATAATCAGAGGTGAGTAGAGTTGCCAAAAACGTACTATACATAATACCTATATACTTATATAATAACAAGTACTCAAGTAAAAGTTAAAGCAGTCATCAGAATAACAACTTGAGTAAGAGTATACAAACTATGTGAAAAGTGACAAACTTTATGAGCAAGTATGTGTGAGTTAGTTATGTTTTTTGGGTATATGATAATGTTTTAATCACAGGTTATCTTACTTGGCAAAATACACACACCTGTATTTATGGTAAAATTGAGATAAAATGTCAAATCTTAATCCTCTCATTAAGTAATTAGTAATTAGTAATACTACATCAATATTATATTATGTATGTTACGACTTAAGACAAGTTTGATAATTTGTTGACCTATATCAGCCTTCTGCCTGCACAGACTTTGTCAATCCATAACAACGTCACCTGACTTAGGATGTTTTCACTTTTTTGGGGAACCTGCAGAAATGACTGATGCTGTCATTTTCTCGGGACAACTTAACATGCATGAACCATGTACAGGGCCGCTGTCAGAGGGGGTCAAAGGGAAAAGATGACCCTGGCCCAAGGCCCTGGGGGGGGCAACAACAAATCTATGTTTTGGGCAGCTTTGAGGTCTCAAAAAGCGCTATATAAATTCAATTTATTATTATTATTATTATTATTGTTATTATTATTATTATTATTATTATTATTATTATTATTATTATTATTATTATTATTATTATTATTATTATTATTATTATTATGTTGAAATCAGCAGGAGAGCTAGTAAATGTTAGCTGTTTGAAGCCGGTTGGCAGCACAGTCCTGCTTGCCTAAATAACGGAGCTAACAGCTAACGTTAATGGAGGTTGCATTGAGTTACATTTTTAAAGAAAAATTAGTATTGGGCGGAGGTACATTATAACATTATTATGATGTGTTCAAATGTAGGTTCTGGCACGAAACTTGGATAATTTCAATTGTACGAACGAGATTATTTCACAACAATAAAAAATAGATATTAGAGAGGGAATTATGACATGTTTAACTTCCTAACACGAGCTCAGCTATAATACATAATTAAAACTAATAACGGCAAGACTTTTTTTTAAATTACAGCAATCATTGATTTCCTAATTAAATAACAAATACAGATGACAATAACTAAGTAAAGGGAACGTATTGAATTTATGACAGTTTACACTGACTTCGGGACATTTAAAATTATTTTTGAGCCTAGGATGATATATATACGTATAATATTATTATTTGGTGGAAATTCTGGTTTTTAATCTGCCTGAGTTCCAAAACTGCTGCTGTGGTTTGGGTGTGGCTGAGACAGAAACAATACAGGTTCATGTTGCTATGTTCATGCATGTTCATGTTCATAATTTATTAAAACCTAATGTAATTACTATCCACTTCTGAGGTAAGAATGCACCATATAATTACTGCACACATAATGGCTACAGTATCAGGTCATGGAATTTAATGCTTGTGCTGCTCTGTTAGAAAGATGTGTCAGGACTGAAATCAAGCTCCCAAAGACACCATTACTGACTAATAGCTGAGCCGAAAAGTGTGTTGGATTCATTGCTTCGATCCTGAAAAACAAACTGCAGTGTATTGATCTGAGCAGGACCACACCAGCTCCTTTTGAAATGTCAAGCTTCTTCCAGGAGCTTGACATTTCCACCAGGACCAAAGGAAATATCCTGTGTGCACTTCTGCAATTGCAAGACATGTAATGTGTAACGAGCAGGAAGTTCTTATGTCTTAATAGTGTCAGTGTTAGAGAAAGCCATGTGTGGATTTAAACTAGAAGTAAGATATTACTGGATGGATTCGACATTAAAAATAAAAAGCACTTTATTTTAATATTTTATATGGCAAAACGTTTCTTTCAATGGAATTTCTTTCAATACACTTGTAACACGTTCAGGTGACTTTGGTATTACATTATTAAAGAAGTTCAGGGGTGGAGAAATTAAAACTCACCTGGAAGACATTAATGTTTTTAGTCTTATTTAGAACATTGGGTAGTGGTGCAATAAATATTACAACAACAAACACGATCCTGCAAAATAAATATATTTTACCTGCCAAAGCTTATCTACTGAGGTTAGCATGCTAACAGCTAGCTGCGCTCCGTCCAGCCTGTAATACCACTTGTTCCTCTAGAGGTGATAGTGAGTCACTGTAGGTCCAGTCTGCCTCAGTACAGAGGGAGAAGAAGTACAGCTGCTGACTCAGCAGACTCAGGGTCAACATTACATCCATGATCCCTGCACGCTTTCATATTTTGTTTTGATTAAATCCAAAGTGGCCGAAACGAGAAAACGACAGTTGTCACTGTTTACGGGAGGCTTCCGTTAGCAGATAACACTAATTTAGCCGACTCCCCGCCGGATCATCAAACCTTCTGTTGCTGCTGTTACACAGGTTAGACCCACAATCCATTAGCCCGCTGTGACTCCCGGTGCTGGGATATACTACGGCCGTATCTGAGCCGCCAGAGCGGCTGCACGCTCCCCTCCAGGGAAGAAGTTCTAGGTCAGCGGAAACAAAAACATGATTTATTTCCTCGTCTCTGCCGTCCGGACCCAAGACAACATACTAACTGTGAAAACGTAACGTTACAGGGAGCATTCA
This sequence comes from Cottoperca gobio, assembly GCF_900634415.1. Classification (NCBI taxonomy): domain Eukaryota; kingdom Metazoa; phylum Chordata; class Actinopteri; order Perciformes; family Bovichtidae; genus Cottoperca; species Cottoperca gobio. The sequence continues at coordinate 19,395,249 of NC_041378.1, read as the reverse complement.
GCCCCCAGTGCCAGGGCAAACACAGATATCTACGATCTACGTCAAGAAGTTCGGTCTGACGGACTGACAAAATACACAGTAAATATAAGATAATAATAGAAGAGAGATATATAGCTGTAGAATACAATACACAATATAAATAATAATTACAGGCTGACATACTCTAGTTGGCTTTTTTAATAAGGTGAAATACTGCCCCCTGTCTCTTTGGAGCAGGTGGCTCAGAACTACACATTGAACCTTTAAAGACACTTTAAGAGATAAATGATATTTGTCCATGTCTGAAAAGGCCTTCAGTGCGTATGTGAGTGTATGGGATAGGATAGGGAACTATGCATACAGTCTCAAGTGGGCTATAGGCGTGGATCCTCAGCGTAGGTTGAGTCACCTCAATCGTTTAGTGCAGAATTCCAGTAGGAGACTTGTGTTTTTCTAAACTGCCTGTGCAAATACATGCAATTGGGAATTCTAAATTCCTATAATAGTTATAGTTATAGACAGATTGTATTTGTTGGATTTCAAGTTTTAAGTGCATTTCTGTTTTACAAAGCAAAATAGGCCACAACTTCAATTTTGGCTACAAATTAGATTTTGTGATTTTGGTTTGGCAGATCAGAGGAGCTTAAGAGGGTCAAGACTGAACTCTCAGTACATCAACAAATCACCATATTCTACAGTCATATTTACCTGTAATTATCTTTAATCTGTAATTTGATATTTATACATGTCTTTGAGTAAAAGATCTGGACACTTCTTCTACCATTGGATTGAACAGTTCAGAGTTGGTCATTGAGAAATCATTATCTTAAAGCTGCACTTATCAATACTTTCATATTATCAGTGTTTCTCACCGTGGTTACAATCTCACAGATCACCAGTTCTGCAGTTCAGCTCCACATTGATTTGTATCCTCTTGTTGTGTTTCCATGTCCCACTTCTCCCCTCTCATCAATCCCATTTACGATAAACCCATTCTATGCCACGGAGAGGAGCTGGTGGAGAATAAAACTAAAAGAAGATTGGAGAGTAATATCTACAGACTGTGTGCTTTTTGAAACTAAAAAGTACACATTCATCCTCTTACAAATGAAAACTGTTAGAGTTAGTAGCAGACTTTATGACTATTCTCTACCTGTCACAGAAGGTATACTTCAAGCTACTTTTTAAAGTTATGGTGCTGGCCGTGAACCTTTCCCTTTCATGTTGGCTGTTGCGTGCTCATATCTCTGCCATATGAGAGCTTATAGCTAGATACATGAAGACTCCCTGCAGTGCTGGCTTCATGTTTTCATGAGCTATTCTGTTATCAGAGTTATATCAAGCACAGACTGCAACACAACCCACAGGCCTAAGGTGGCACCATTTCCATCACAACTTCCTCTTCCTAATGCATTCATCCATTACAGTTAGATGTAGGGGATGTTTTAGTGCAACCAGGAGATATTCAAGGGTATAGACACAGACACAAAAATGTCACGGCCCATTTAATCCTCAATACAGCTGCAGAGTCTAAGAGTGAGGAGCAGCCAGAGAGAGGCCATTAAGGATTTTGCTTATATAAGCATAATCAATTTTCCCAGCAGCACCCCGATGTTTAGGCTGAATCAATGGGCCAGGAGACAATTTGGCACGACCTTGTCTGTATTTGTCTGAATAAGGTTTCAGCTATTCTTTGCAAAAAAGAATCCAGAACATGAAATATTTTTATATATATATATATTTTACTGGTTGATGATATTAAAACAAAATGCAGCCTGGAGTAATAGTTTATTTGTTTTGTCAGCTCTTTCTTTGAACAGAGAAAATATGTCGAATATTTAACCGACAAATCTCTCGCAAAGCTTAAAGAAGCCTAAGCCAAGAGCCCATCTCCTCCTATGTCTCCTCTCCCACTCTTTTCTTCCTCTCCCCTGCTTTCACTCTGATTAATGGTATGGCCTCCCGCCATCATCGGGAGCTAAGCAGGCCACTCGACAAATTGCCTTTTGCAGCCTGAAGGGGCGGGAAAAAACTTTATCTCTCCGTGATAAGCATGGGCATAGGTTTCTCTGGACTCGGGCTTTATTCCTATGAATTAAAATGAATTAGCCAGTCTATGCAGACAACCTGAAATCAATTAGACCCAGACACAGGAGGGAGCAGCGCACAGCGGAAGCATCACTAGGCTAAAGAATTTCACTCCCAATCCCAGGCAGCCAATTATAATAGTGTAATGAACTGTAGCACAAGTTGTTTGAAAAGTGGAACTTTTCTATAGGAAAAAAAGCTTATTTTGTTTGAGCTGTGGTGACTAATTGGGATATAGAAAACAGTGTTGGACTCATCTATGATCCCTGTTGCTTGTCGGATAAATGTCCTTCTGGTGAAAAATGTGATATAAATTGGCACAATGAGCTGACCAAGGGTCAAAACCTGCAGCTCATATTTCTATTACATGAAGGATGTCTGCATGCTACACCTTCAAAAAGACTTCTGAAGTAAACAGCAAAATACCATGTTTTTAGTGTTAATTTTGCCAGATATTGATTTATTTAGTCTGAGGTTACGTTCACACTGCAGGCAAATCCGCATTGTTATTTGCAAGTGATCACATCAGATTTTTGTCCATACATCACAACCTGCATGAGCTGCTGTGGTAATGACTTAGACATCAGTATGTAGCTATGCTGGTGACGGAGTTTCATCATTTCGCCTGCCTTTAAAATCGCAGAACTCTTCCGTCGCACCAGAAACACTCAGCGACGAAGGAGGCTGTTAGACAATGCGATGTTCCGTGATGCAGTCATGGCAGGCTTTGTGTGTGTGTGTGTGTGTGTATTTCATGTTGCAAGTTAGGCAAAAGACCATTTGAAATCCGACTTGAGCATCCAGAGCGTCCGGACTCAGACGTATCTGTAGAAATCTGATTGGAGTCACATTTCAAATCACCACCAAAAATTGTATTTCACATGTTTATTTTGTAAATTCAATCTGAATACAATCTGGATATGCCAAAAAAAGCACCCTGAGCAAGGCCTTAAGGCCAATTTATACTTTCCGCATCCCCATGCTTTAGTCCTGTTGACACAAAGGATATGTTCAGCAAACAGCAGACCGATGAGTACCCTCCATTGAAGTTTGAATGGAACTGCATGCACATCCGCCTGACTTTTTTTTGTCATCAATATTGACTGTTGATTCCGTCACAGTTAGTGTTTGATGACTTCTTGTCATCATCGTCTCGTCTTAGTCATGGAAAAAAAAGTTTTTGACAAAAGTATTTAGTCATAGTTTTTCTAAACAAAATGAACAAGTTGCCTTTAAAATGAACCATATTAGTGTTTTCTAAGCTGATCAATTGAGCTCCACAGCTCCACAGCTCCACAGGCCCCTCGTTTAGAGGCCCCATATGGCCCTGAACCTAGTTTGAAAAACACTACAGTTTAGAATCAAAGTAGATTTTCAGCTGAAAAATGGACAAAGCTGGTAGAATTCTTGGAGAGAGATAAAAGCAGGACTAAAGGTTAGACGATCAGGTTCATGAAGGTTGCGAAGCCCTGCAGGGGAAAGTGGCTCTAGAAATGAATGAGTGATATAATTTAAACAACAGGTGTCAGTGTCACTGCAGAAGTATAACCTCCAGCCCTCTGCTGCTGGCCGCTGAGTGTCTCGCCTTGGGCAGTTGGAGGCTTGCTGGATTGGCATGCACAAAATGTGCCACACTCTCCAGTCATTCTTGCCATTCCTGAGTTTTCTACTTATTTATTTATCCCTGCTCCAGAGCTCCAATATCAAATGGACCCTCTGTTCACTGCAGCAAGACAGATGGCTCTGAGAGATAAAGCCAATTACTGTTGGCTGTCTGTTAAAGCAGCAACTGCAGAGACCTAGCTGTGGAGAGAAACTCCAGGGAATGCAAATGGAGATCCTGGCTCTCCTTTATTAATGAACAATTGCTCAGTGCAAAGAGCTTGCAGCAGTTAGTTAAGTCTCCATGTGCTGAAATTACAAGTGTACCCTGTTCAGATGCTGATTTTAGAAGAGGAACATATATATATCTTAATAGAGTAATTAACCTGTTTATTTTTTGTTAGGATGATCCCGGCCTCCAGCAAAGCCTTCTTGGTGACGAATCTGGTGTCGGGGACCCGCTACGATCTGTGTGTGCTAGCCGCCTGGGATGACACGGCCACCACACTCACGGCCACCAACGTCGTGGGCTGCAGCAATTTCTTCACCCAGGACGACTACGCTCAGTGCCAGTCTCTGCCGAGCCAGCTGCTTGGAGGCACCATGATCCTGGTGGTGGGGGGCATTATCGTCGCCACCTTGCTCGTGTTCATCGTTATCCTCATGGTGCGCTACAAAGCTGCAGATACTGAAACCCCGTTGGGCAAACTGACCAGTGTCAGTGACATACACTCTCAGACCAACGGGGGTCGAATCGGGCAAAATGGACTTCTTATGCCCCAGCCTCACCCTGAGCCGAAGGTCAAGGCCAAAATGACTCTGCAGGACGAGGTGGTGGAGTTCAAGTGTGGCTCCCTTCAAAGCAGCCTCACCTCTACTTCCTCATCCTCCGGCTCCATGGCGGGGGGCTCATACAGCCCCAACAGCACACTTGCCAACATTTGGAGGTCAGCTAACCCCAAGCCCCGGACGAACCTGGACCACCTGCTCGGGGCATTCAACTCGCTGGAGCTGCGGGGGACACATGGCCGCGACCCGGGAGCCTACAGTACTGCTGCCATGGCAGCAGGGAAACCCCTGACAGACATGGAGCCGCTGCTGGGCCGGACACTGGACTCCAGCCTCAGCAGGCTCCTCATGCTACCTCTGGACTCCAAGCCAAAACGGAGCCAGTCCTTCGACATGGGCGACATAACAGGCGGCGGGGCTGCTAAGCTGTGCAACAAACCACGCAGGATCAGCAGTATCTGGACTAAGAGGAGCCTGTCTGTAAATGGCATGCTGCTGCGGTGCGATGAGGAGGGGGACACGGGTGGGAGCAAGGGGACAATAGACAGTGCTGACTGGGTGATGGAGAGTACTGTCTAGGAAAGATGGACCGTCAAACTAACAAACACTGCCCAAATAGACGGCCAACAGCCAAGCCAAGACAGACCCGCTGGTCGAAGAGCCTTTGTCCTGCATGAAGCACATTCCTTTTCATCCCTTCCACCCCATCGCTCAGACTCAAGTGGGACAGGACAAAAGATTTTCACAGTCATAGCCAAATACAAACTTCAGGAATAAGATTTTGAATTGTTTTTGCGTCACACTTTGTACAGACATGGATCAGCGCTAAAGGGAAATGACAGAGCAGTGCTGTCTGAAATATGTGATCATGCCCATGGACTGCTATTATACTGTATACATGAAATTAAAGTTTTATATTTTTTATTTTGCTGGTCAAACACAAACGATCCGTTACTGGTCTCTGCCTTGACACAAGAGCACGGGCTGACCAGTGGTTACGCTATAAAAACTTTTACTGTAAATTAATTTTGGTTACCTTCTGGTGCAGTTTAACCTTCTCTGGTGGAATGGTGAAGTGTATATACGTAGATGTGATGCTTTTATTCATAAAGATTTAAGAAAAACAAATTTATTGACAAAGCTGTATGGGAATATATTTACTTTCTATACAGAGTATATATTTGAGGGGTCGCTCAATAATTCTGTATGCTAATCATATCAAATTGTTTGGGACTGCATAGATTATAAAACCCATCATCTCCTAAACTATGGCTGTACCATATGTGAACACTCAGTTAATTGTTTAAAAGATGCCAAATTATTGAAGCAGAAAGTGGTGCAATGGGTGGGATGTTCCCTGATAATTAGGCCTGTTTAGTTTGTATACATTTGTTAGGACCAATGTCCTAAAATGTTTTTTTATGGGGTTTTATTGTTATTCATTTAAAAAAAAAAAGATTCTCTCTGTTTTGACACCCAATAAAACCCCAAAACCAAACAATTCCCACAGCTCACTGAAATGATCCTCGCCTTCAGGCCAATATTGGATGCTATGAATCCATTATATATAAATATATATATATATATATATATATATATATATATATATATATATATATATATATATATATATATATATATATATAGGGGTAGGACATGTAACAATATATTTAGTATTTATAAGACTGGACCACAGAACATTTGCTATCAGCCTGCGAGGAATCAGTATAATTAAGCAAAAAGATGTGATATAATCATATAACTTCATCGCCTATCATGCACTATTTTAATTACCTTGAACTTGGGTCAGTTGTTACTGCAGTTCTCCTCCCTTTCTCGCCACCAGCAACTATACACAGATTCTGTACCAAAATAGGGCATCTGTATGTGAAGTAATGGTGAAATCTGTGTGTGGACACCTAAGTGATGCTGGGAGGCGTATTTGTATTATTTTCATTTAGTAAGTAACCACAATAAAACACAGACCACTGGATTATTGTAAAGGTGCAAACCATATAACTCCAGTGTCAACAAGCACAACGTACCCCTCTCTTTTGCCATGTTTCCTTTGGACCCACGTTGTATAAAACTAGAATTCCCCCTTTATGCACAATTGTTTAGTATCTTTAAAATATACAGGTCTACTCACTAAATCTCTTATATTGTCTACCAAGTTTGAAAGTTACTTACATCTTTCAAAAGGTTTCAGAATATGTTTTGAAAATTGTGCTTTAAGTTGTACGGATACACTTTTTTCCAAAACGTTTCAGTTGAGATCACATTTTGAGAACTAACATTCCTCTGTGTTCTCTCCATACACTGGTCAATGTTCATAGAAATCCTCCAGATGGTATTAAACCATCTGGAGAAGATATGGGTTTAATAAGTAAAAGTAATAATAAACCTTAGTTTATTATCGAGAACGTTTCTATTAAACAACATGAAGTTGTTTGCTTTTAGTGTCTGGTGTTGCATGTTTCTGCCGAACTGACCCACGAGACAGTTTAGTCCAGTGTATACACCCATGCTGTCATTTCTCACGTGTTGTCCGAATGACTTTTTTGTGATATTTCTGATATGACTGCGTGTGTACAGTGTCTCTGTATATTATTTGTACCATACTCCAGCTGGAATTTGTGTGGCAGTAGGAGAGGAGGAGAGGAGCAGAAGCTCCACTGTGTTGTTACAGTGCAACTGTGCACATTTCTTACCTGGAGCTGTAAAATATATTTGTGTGGTCAAATTTGTTGTTTTTGCTACAAAGATAAAACTAAAAATCTCCTGAGACAACCTTGTGATGTCAGAGCATTTCCTCTATGACTGCAACAGTCGGGTTGTATGGGGACTGAAAATCACACAAACTATATAATAAGCTACGCTGAGAAAGCAGATGCATGCCGTTTCCATAAGTGAATGCTTATGAAACATTATGGTAAATTGGATTCATTCACTGGATGAATTTATAACAGATTAGATAAAATTATGTTTACATTTCGTGGTTCAACAACAAAAACTAAATGCTCACCTTGGTTTACGGGCCAGTCTGAGCATCGTGTGTGTGCTCTCTCGCACTCTCGTGCATACAGGAGCTGCCATTGCACTCAACACTGTAGTTTGTGCTTTGAACAAATCTACAAAAAGCAGAACAGAAGCCGCCTACAAGGTCAGCACAAAACTTGGCACGAGTTATCAAATACAAATCACTTGATGCCAATTAAATAAGAAAAAAACTAAAGTGTTGAAATGCAGGCTTTACATATACCCAGCCACAGACTCTGTTACCAGTTTACCCAGCATACATCTTGATGTTTTGATGTCCTATAGTGGACACTTAAAGGTTCGATGTGTAAGATCTGCCAGAATTTAAACATGAAACATTAAAACAATGCACTAACATTACCACCAGAGTGTGAAGAGGTAACAGTGATGACGTTATGGCAAAGACGTCTCTGTGTTGTGTTGCAGAGATATCTCCTGAAGTTAGCATGCTAACAGCTAGCTGAGCTCCGTCCAGACTGTAATACCACTTGTTCCTCTAGAGGTGATAGTGAGTCAGTGTAGCTGCAGTCTTCCTCAGTACAGAGGGAGAAGAAGTACAGCTACTGACTCAGCAGACTCACGGTCAACATCACATCCATGATCCCTGCACGCTTTCATAGTTTGTTTTGATTAAATCCAAAGTGGCAGAAACAACTTGCGACATCGCCTCCTTAGACTAGAGCAGGGGTCGGGAACCTTTTTGGCTGGGAGAGCCATAAAAGCCAAATATTTTTTTTATGTATTTCCTTGAGAGCCATATAAATTTGAATGCAACTTTACGTGTGCATTTTTTAATATAACACGTCTCCGAGTACTAATAGCGGTATCAGTGTTTCATTGAACAGGTGCTCTTTTATTAAATAAACTAAACGCTTACGTTATTTATCTCATATATGAGCACGTTTCAGTGTTTACTAATGTTGGCCCTCTGTGAATGAGTTTGACCCCCCGGTCTACTGCTTGCTTTGCGCAGTTTCTCCTCTGCTCGGTTTCGCGACGGGCGGGGCTCCGCCCCCTACACCCCTACACCCACACCTACACACACACCTATACACACACTCCTATACACGCACACGCACACACACACACACACACACACACGTGTGTAAGTGTGTGCGCTGTGCAGTCTGAGACAGAGCGGAGGAAAGGAGAGGGGAGAACTAAAAACAAATCCGCTGCTAAATGTTTTACTTTAAAATGACACAGTATAATTGTTTATTACTTGTTAATCATGTTAAAAAATGTCAGCTCAAAATTGTCTGCGAGCCATATCGCGTCATCGAAAGAGCCATATATGGCTCTCGAGCCATATGTTCCCGACCCCTGGACTAGAGTGTGGGAGAGAGACGGGCAGATCTTCCGTTAGCAGATAGCAGATAGCACTGATTTAGCCGACTTCCCGCCGGATCATCAAACTTCCTGTTGCTGCCGTTACGCAGGTTAGACCCACAATCCATTAGCCCGTTGTTCCCCTCCAGGGAAGAAGTACTATGTCAGCGGAAACAAAAACATGATTTGTTTCCTCGTCTCTGCCGTCCGGACACAAGCCAATATACTGTCAAAGCCTAAGGTTACACGGAGCGTTCAGCCCCCAGTGCCACAGGAAACACAGATATCTACGTCAAGAAGAAAAATAAATGCGGAAGTTTGTGATTGTGACTGATTACTTTGTTTGTCCTCAAGGATGTAAACAGAAACAATATGTATTATTATAATTTCCTTTTGTTTGAATCTTTTCAGGATGCAATGTCCCTTAAAATATTTTTTATTCCATCATAACCACACTCATCTGACAGCAACAGAAAATATCTGATAGAGACAATGCAAAAAAAAAAATGCAAAGACTTCACTTTAACTCACATCATATCCTACTAAACACAACTGTTGCTCGCCCGGGGGGCGGGGGGTTATATAGTTGGTTATATAGTGTTAGGTAACGTTGGCCAAGGCAAACCCAGTTTTCCTAACGCTGCTGCATGCAAGTCCTGCCACGCTTGTACAATAAGGTGACAAGATTTCTGAAGTGAAAATCGGGGACATTTCCAGTTTGGCAGCCAATATATTATTAGAATATCCAATATTATTAGCTATGAAACATAAACAGTGGGCCCATTCTATCAAGCCAACCGATAAAATTAGGTGCTAACTAAGTAACGTATTGTGGATGTGCCTGCCCAGGGACTAAAATAAAATAAACGTTCCAATCTGAACAGCCATTCAGTAGTAGTAGAAATAGAGCAGAGCAGAAATGAGAAGAAGAAGAAGAAAAAGAAGAAGAAGAAGAAGAAGAAGAAGAAGAAGAAGAAGAAGATGTAGATGTAGATAGAGAAGATTTATAACGGACAGTTAAAAACGGTACAATGAACTATCATAACTGTCTCTCCAAGGATTCAATGACTTTGATTCTCTGGCTGTGTTTTACCTGCACACATACCGTGAAGTTAGTGAGTGGCAGTGTTAGCTACGAACAAAGCTAGTCTACAAGCTTCCAAATAAAAAGGTGTAAAACATTTAAAACAGAATAACAACCAGAATATCTATTGGCGTCATCGTCACATCAATTTTGCCAACAAATCCCACCTTGATGTAGGACCAAGCGTTGAGGCTTTGTATGCCTTCAGGCTTTGCTTTGTGTATTTCCCCGCCGTCAAAATCAGGCTCATATAAATGTCAGGAAACCCAATTACTGACCACACGTCAATGTCCATGGACCACTGGTTCTTTGATAAATTGTAAGGATCACTGTCAAGTCAAACAGCAGATAGTTGTTTCACAGTTTCCCCTACTAACGGCAGCCATGTTGCAGAATATTGTTTGTTGTCAGTCCGACTAAGTGGGTGTGTTGTGGTGGGAAAGTGAAGTCAGTGCTTCCCCTCTATTCTCTGATTATCAACAAACATCTTGTGGAGACCCAAACCAGCAACGGTGTATCCTACTAACAAGTATGGTGTATGTATACAGCCTGATGTATCCTCTTCCTCTGTGCCATAGAGCTCCATAGACGGTCCAAAAAGTGTGAAAAACTAATCAGTGAGCCCCACTGTGACATGTTCCTTCATTACCATATACTGTAGTTTATTTTGACTCAATCCCAAAAAGATCGTCCTGCTGCCCCGAACACTCATCCGAGCAGGAAATGACTGAGCCTTGTGTGCACAAAATAATTACACACAAGTTATTATCTTAACCCCAAAAAAGAGTCACCTGATCATCACCATCGTTTTACTTTGTGTCAAAGTTGGTGCTCCTAGAGATGACTTGGTGTAAATTAAGTCATACTAAAGATAAGTCATTATAATATTATAAATTATTTTGACAACTAAGCCCTTCCGACAGCCATTTTAATGTATTTTTGAGCTAATGCACCTACTTCATTGTAGTACCAGATATTATAAACTCCTATTTATAATTTATGAATAACCATAGTTGTAATATTAATCATCATTAATACTCTTAATAACTAGACTTGCTCATACCAGAACCCGATATATAATGGTGACTGGCGTGAGGCGTAGCAGTGTTGTGCAGTATTGAGTTCAGAATTATTTAGAAAATTATTAGATATGTTTCCTAAAGAAAGAAATGAGTGGAAGCCATCGGCGGCCTGAATGGAGTCTGTGTCATTATAGTCTATCTGGAAGTGTTAGGTCAAGGGCTCTTACTGTATGTGTGATATTATGTGTTTTACTGTCATGCGAGCATAATTCGGTTCCCATTATAAAAATAGATGTTAATAGTGTGTTAATATTAGTATTATACAGACATCATCTTTCATTTTCCTAATAGGGTGGGGATGTAGATTCTTCACCCTCACTGACCCTGGGTCAGTCAGATCTAAGTCATTGATCAAATCCACAAAAAGGTTTAATTCTGGCGGAGATCCGAAGGTTTCCAAAGATACCAAAGGCTGAACAAGTATTAGATTTGAATGTTCTTACACAGTTTAAACATCATATATCTTCAAACAAATGATGTATGATATTGTCTGCGTGGCGAAAGATGGTCCTACAACCTCAAAGCTACTTAAAAAGAAATGAAAAGAAACATTGATTTTAAAGGCACAATGAGCAGGATTCTTTTAAAAAACAAAACAAGTGTAAACTCATACAACAATATTCCCTCTGAATCATCACTGATGGCCCACTAGGAGTGTGTGGTGGTGTCTGTATCTGAACAGGATTTTCTCTTTTTGTTTCATTCTGCTAAGTTCTGGATGTTTCTGGGCATTTCTCTGCCCCTCCATCAGCCTCGGCCTCCAGCTGTCACTCCTCGGCCTCTTCTCCTCTGGGGCTTTGTTCTGCCATGGCAATCTCCACTAAATTCAAGAACAGTGTTTTACATCTTGTTCTGATTCTGTCTCGCTAACCACCTTACTGGGTTTACTGATCCTCAGCCAGCAACTCTGACTGCTGCAGGTAAAAGATCCAATGTTGTTCTCTGTGGGACTGTGCTGGGAGGGCTTAGAGGAGATAGGACAGAGGCTTATGGCTTCTCTCAAGACAGAATCCACCTAAAACACTTGAGGAAATGGTCAAAACAAAACTAAATTGTCAGGCAGAATAAACAACATACTGATGCTTTTGCGGCTTCTTACCAATAGAAGGGTTACGATGAAAGATTTCCCTCAGGACAGCACTGCAGATCAGGCCATGGAGACACAACATTTGCTGGGAAATATAAATATATCCTCCACTAATGTCATGACAATCTAGCCCGAGGATATTTTCTATGGATGTTAAACAAAAGGGAGTACTTTAGCGGTTTTTAATGTTTAAGCCGACTAACTACTCTCTGGTTACACCTTAAAATAGTGCCAGTAATTTCCCAAAGCAGGAAGCCATATTTTAGCTTTTGCAATATTTTCTGAATTGAATTAAGTGAATTGTGTAATATCACTTAATTCAGCATAAGTATGGTTTCCCTTGTAAAACATCTTTTTTGTCTTTGGGTTCATTTGGAAGGTGAGAGGAAGGAGATATACATTTATTCTGATTGGACAGAAGCTCACCACAATCCTGACCCAAACATTCCAGATAGGAGGGATGGACAACTTTGTCAACGTTACCTTGTACGAACAAGAGAAAACCTGAAATCAGGATGTCACATGTACTGTAGGTTCGCTCTGACTCCTTTAACAGTGCTTTCAAAATGTTCCATTCATGGAAACAAAATCAGTCAGCACAGAAGCCACTGCCTGTCGCTTTCAGAGGCCGGTGTTCTGTTTGATTCGATAATGCCGCAGCAGTGTCCCCTCGTCTTGCTCTTTCTGTGTTTCGCTCTGCTCACCTCAGCAGGATTTCCTCCTCCACAGTGGGGCTCAAACAGATATGCTACAGCAGTCGCTCTGTAGGAAGTGCAACGCTCTCCTGGTCTGAGGTCCTCATCATGGTGCTCACTGTCTAACATGTTCTACTAACTAGTGTTTAGGTTCCACGCAGAGGAACTGACTACATGCTCTCATGCAGCTACGTACAACTAACTGTGACATTTATGGCACATTTGTAAAATCTTTATTTCGCGAAGTTAACACTATTAAAACTATAATTAAGTAAGTCTGATGAAAACCGGTGCGTTTCATTATAATGCATTTGCCATGCTGAGATTCAACATGATGATTTAAGATTGATTTTGATAGCATTCTAAACTGTCATCCTCATTATGAGTACATCATTATGACTCCTACATGTAATACAGCATATACAGTGCAGCAGATCATCAATTCAGCAGTGCAGAGAGCAGACAGGATAGAGTATAAGGAGGTCTGATTGTCAGTGAAATGTTGGTATAGAAATGGGTCAAACACTTATAATACTTATACACTATATATACACTTATGATATTGCCATATTTCTTTAAAATTGTGATCCTATCGCAGTGACGTGTATAAAAACTAAAACCCAGAGTTGATATCAATGATGCTCACTATATTGCCATGTGTGTTTTATTTTTGTTTCATTTATCTGAATTTATCCTCTGTTTTTGATTTGACATATTTCCCAAATTGCCTTTTCACACAAACACGTTATTAGACTCAACAGTTTATCCGGATGATCTAAACCACTTTGTTTGGAGATCAAACTGAAAATGAGTGCTCTTGAAATGTCACTAATAACTTCTCATTGCAGCCGACAGTTGGTGTGTAAACTGTGATGGATGTAAACAGTAAACAGACAGTTTGGGACAAAGTTTAAGATGGGGGTCATGGTTCAAAGAAACTGAAGTGGACTGTCGGTAGAAACCAGCAGCAGTCAGACATCAGTGTCACACAGCCCTGAAGGTCCCAATCAGGTAAACATATATCATTTTAGCCATTTGAACAAACATCAATGTGTTGTTTTGTCTTCGACAGTCTCCTGCTAACGCTGAGTCCTACAAGGACAGGAGACTTGTTGTCCCTCACCTCAGCACTCCAGGCAGCGCAAGGATTTCTGTCAACAGCCGAGGAATACATATTTAATATATCTATTCTTTTTGGAAAGGACCTTCAGAGGTTTTGTGGTGAATGTTTGCTATATTACGCTGTAATATTTACAGACTGATATGGAGGTGTAACCCTGGTAAATAGACTCACATGGTGCTTGTGTCATCATCACTGCTCCCAGATCAGAATCCACAAACAGACCTTCACACACAGCCATGATCTATGGCATCTGTGCACAGCAGAGCCCACCAGTAATTGGCGGAAAAATTAAACGCTTTCGCATAGAAATCAGGACCCCATACAGATCTGCAGTGCGAACATTATATTTTCAAAGTGCTTGTTGAGCCAACTCATTCTGACATTTAATTCAATTGGTGGGACTAGAGGAGTGTAATTACTGAGGATAAAAGGGACGTGGCCACAGCTCAAACATGCTGCTGACCACCCACCAAATGCACATTCAATCAAAGGCTTAGCCGGAGGTGATGAGAGGCTGCAGCTGTAAATCAAAGGCATCTTTGATTAGAGCTGACTATTAGTCGTGGCAATTTGTCACACTAAAATATGAAATATTCCCAGCCATGTTCTGCTTTAGTGTGAGATCCAGGGGGGAAACAAATAAATCAAGCACTGAGAGCTGTAGACAATAAGGCAGACGTCCTGCGACTCAGCAGGCCTGCACTGTGATGGGTTACATGTGATCAGATTACAGAAGTATCATCGTTGAGAGACAAAGAAAGAATCACAGTTGTTTTTATAACACTGTGTAATTACTAGTCATCTAGACTAAAATTTAAATTTTCAATTTTAGAAACTTATTCAGTCCTGCACATCTCAAAGATTTGTCTCGCAGCCATCCAAATGTTCCCAAGCTATGTATATGATTGGCAAATTAGCAGAGCCCTCCCTTGTGTTTCTTGTTTGTTCTCTCTGCGTGTCTTTGTCTGGGTGTGGTACTAGTGCAGCAACCAGTCTCTAGTTCTAATAGTTGTACTTTGAATAACTTTGCATTTACCTGAGCCTCAGGTCCATTTTCCTGCTGTGGTTTCCACCTGCCTTGCTCAGCGTCTCGCCAGTCTGCTTTCCTGCCGCTGGCTCGGCTCTCCTTAAATGCCTCGCTCCACCGCAAATACCCGGATCAACTCTCCACACTCACCGCAATCACTCCATAAAATAGAGTTGCTTGTGAACCTTTTGCAAACTTCTGTCCGAGTTCTGCTTTTGGGTCCAAAGTCCACTCTATACAAAACAGACTCTCAGGTGCTTTCAGTACTTTCTTTGTAGTTTTAGACACACTGAGTAATGTCACAGGATCACAGAGTCATTAATATATGCATGTATTTCCCCATGAATTTTCTTTAACTTCATCTAGTGTGTGTAGAGCGAGACAACAGAGTCAGTTCCATCTGCTGAGGAAGATGTGTTGGTCAGTAAGTGGACCTTGATTGTAGACTTTACAGTAAAATACATGTACGGTATATCTTTGAAAGTCATTTTGATGAAAAATAAATTCTGTGTCAACTTAGTTGTTGTTTCCTAAGCTTTCGACTACATCTCATGGCTTTCCTCCCCTGATGACAGACTTTCTTAGGTGGTTGTGCATCTTGTCTTCAAAAATGGTCTATGGCAGGGATGTCCAAACTTTTTTCAAAGAGGGCCAGATTTGATAATGTGAAGAGGCCGGGCACCAATATTCCCTTCTGACATTTTTTAACTAGAAAAGTTACATACAAAATACACTGTTATATAACAATTTTCATTGTCACAATTATCTTTATTTTCAAATGGCAATGTAGCCAAATATAAGCCACTCAGGTGTGAACAACTCTACAAACACAGTTCTGCCTTTCATTCAGAACTGGAGAGTCAGATAACATTGAACAATACATCCAGGCCATGGTCGAACCATACACCCCAGCGCGTTCACTTCGCTCTGCGTCGACCAATCGGCTCGCCACTCCCTCCCTACGAGTGGGACCCAGATTTTCCTCAAACAAAACCCGCCTGTTTGCTATCTTGGCTCCAGAATGGTGGAACGACCTCCCCATCGATGTCAGGACAGCAGACAGTCTTCACACCTTCTGTCATAGACTGAACACTCACCTGTTTCGACTTCACCTCGACCGAATGAAGAAAACTAAATAACTGTTCTTTGTATGTTGCACTTATATTGGTTTGGCTTATTTATAGCTAATAGTTGAATTTGTATTCTATTGTTTCTGTATGTTGCACTTCAAACTGGCTTATTTGAAGACAGTATTCACTTATACGATTGTACCTGTTTGAAGATAATGTATTTGCAGGATTCTTGCTGTTCGGAGTTGTATCTCCATGATTGTTTGCACTGTTTGTACGTCGCTTTGGACAAAAGCGTCAGCTAAATGAACTGTAATGTAATAATGTAACAAACTATATGGAATACCTTAAACTTCCATGAAGTTGATAAATATCTCTACCTCATGTTCATTTTAAACAGGAGTTATAAGTAATGCAACGTTTTCTGTTATCATTAAAGTTTAAAACGTGTGAATTTTGCTCTTGTCTTTTAGAAGATAATTCAGAAAGTACATAACATTAACAGTTATAGCCACATCTTATTCAAGAGTTTAATAAAATAAGTGCTTTAAGTCCAAGTACATATATTAATTGTGCTTTTGGCTTTTCATTGTAAATAGTGATCAATGTTACCGTTCAAAACATTCAGAATTCCAGACTGATCAAGAAACATGTAACTGACACTAATGAGAAGGCTGATACTGAGATCTGGATTTCAGTCGACAGGTCTGGTTTGAGGGCAGTGGTTGAGATGCGTAAAAGGTCACGTGCTACGTTAATGTCGTCATCAACTCCTCTTAAAGAGATCAGGAGCTGTCACAGATGCATCTGTGCTTTCATCCCAGGCTAATGAAAAATAATCAAAAGTCACTCCCCTGTCCCCCAATTGTCTCTGAATATCTGACGATATGTCCTTAATTCTCCATACCACAGTGTTACAAGCCAGGCAAACATTAATACATTCTTGCTTCTTCTCAGGGCAAATGTTCTCCACCATTTTCACAGTAACACAGTAAACGTACTCTCTGTAAAAGGTAACATGGCCACATCGTAGCTTACTTTGGTGATGTTTTCATTTGACTCACAGGCCCACATGAAGAATCGCTGTTGTGATGCCAGAGCAGCTTGGAGTTGCTTCACTTTTTCAGTACGGCCACTCCGTTAGCTTGTCGTATGCGTCAGCATGTTTTTTCTGATAGTGTCTCTTTACATTGAATTCCTTAAACAAGGCAACCGTGCTTTATAATTTCTGTTGTGAGAGGTGCAGCCACTTTACATCCCACATTCTGGACAGTAAAGAATCGAACTATAGTGACCAACGAAAATAAAAGAAAGTGAGTTTCTTAGTCCAACGTCTCCAAACGTTTTTTTTTATCATCTTTCATGCGTTGTCCTACGAATGTCCAGCAACAAGAGTGATCAGTGCGCCTGCATGAGCCCTGCAGTGCAGAACCTTGGTAACGTTTAGGAAAAGATTAAGTACTAGTATTAGATAAGTACAAACAGCAGTATCCTGGTGAAAGGCCAGTGTTTGTTTGGCCCATCCATCCACCCTCAGATCACATGTTAATACCAGGTGGAAATGAGGTCAATATATCAACATTTGACTCAAAAGCTTATGATTGTATTTCTAGTCCCCCCCCCCCCCCCCCCACCACAGTTGTCTGAATTGCCACTCCCAAGTTTGGATGTTACAGGATGCTGTCTTCTTTGGGAGCTTGTCGGAGCTTGGCTCAGTAACTGTTTTTGTTATGAGAGTGTAAGGCCCATTGAGACATTGGATATGATATTTGGTTATAAATAACATGGCTTCAGTGTGAGATGAAAGTCTGCGGAGGTCTGAGTGCTCCAGAGCTGTGATGAGAGCCAGGGATGATGGACACCAGGCAAGGAAGCGTAGCACAGATTTTAATCATTGCTCCAGTTTAACATAGTCTGTTCTCTGCAACCGATCCCTTGCATTATTCTGTATTAACCATCCCGTGTCCCAAGTAACCCGAAAGACCTGCAGACATGCTGTGATGTACAACAATGCAGCACACTGATAAAGATGTTGTATTGTTACATCCTGTTTGGAGGACATTTAGACATCTACAATACAGTGTGAGTCCACCTTCCGTAGATCACTACTGCCCCAGTGTGATGAAAAAAGATTACTACACAAAACTAATGCTTCATGTACACTGTACTGAGAACAGCGTACAGAAGCAGTACACTGTCAATGTTGTGCTGAGACACACAATAATAACAGACAACACTGTAACAGAGGAATTGGCTGTTGAGGAGAATAGTGTTATGCTCATCTTTAAAGGGGGCAAGTACTATCTTTGATGGATAGCCAGGTGTTTAAATGTGCATGCTTATGGATTTGGAATTTCATTATCAATAACTTTGAGCATGTATGTGCTGTTATTACAACTGTTGTACAATTCTTCTATTGTTCATTAGGCTACTGTTTAAGTTAAACATACTGTTGGCTGTAATCTACAACAGCTTAACCTCTTAACCTAACTTTAGCTGTAATAGAGTAGAAGCAGAGTCATATCCTCTGAAAAGTAGTGCAGTAAAAGTATAAAGTATCAAATCCACTGGTGGCAAAAATAAGTCCAATTGTGTAGAAATTGACCCTACTTGTTACTTGATTTATTACCTCAGTAAACATTTTCATAATGAGTGTATGGTCTGAATCACTAGTCTTAAGTCTTCTTCACTACTGCTTGATGTTGATTTGGAAAGTATGGTCCAATTTAGAGCAAAGACGATAAAACAGTGTATGCTTTAGGGTGGGGCTACCTTGTGATTGACAGGTCACTACCACGGTGTTGTTCAGCGTCCGGTTGTACTCAAAGATACTCTCAGGAGTCGGCTGTTCTTTTTTTCAAACAAGCCTTATTATCGATAGCCAAATCGATCGATCGTTAGCATCCCAATCAATATTAACAGGTTAACAGGAATTATTATTATAGGATGCATCTTGTTAACCAAGCTAGCTGCTAATGTAAGCTGCTATTCTTCTTTATCTGTTTGTCTAAGCCTTTGATTTAAATAGAAAAAAAGGAAACTCATCATTTCATCAGATGTCTTTGAGCCTGTTCTCATGCATGAACATGGTCACCACATAAATAAGTCTCATTGCTGCCTGAACTCCTTTAAACCCCCAGTGTGTTGGCTTTTATGTGATTACAGCATCTTTCAAATGATTCTGAAGATGTACGTTTTTGTTTTTGATTCTACCACTGGCCGTTGGTCCTCTATTGGCCTGGAGCGACTCACCTCCTCTCCTGATGCAGAAGGATAACCTCCTTCAGCCTTCACCAAGTTGCAATGTCTTTCATGTAGACTTGCAGATTTATAAACGTCAAAGAGCTCAGTCAAGTGCAGACTAAAGTGTTTTGTGTGTTAAATAGCAGATAACACGTTTCCATTAATGGCTTCCTAGTATGCTGTAAAGAGCCTGATTGTCATTTGTATTTGAGTGTTAATAGTTTCAAAGTGGATCTGCTGGTTCAGGAGGCTTTGGAAAATAGTTTTTACCTTCTCTGTTCATTTCCTGCATGGACAAAGCACTGAAGTTCAAGTGTCATTTTAAAACTAACAGCAGCACTTTGCAGTTCTGTTCAGGGATGGAGGAGAGGCAGTAGCCCAGTGATACTCAGTTTAAGGCCTGTGGGCCAGATTTGGGGTACCCATCGACCATTTTGTAATAAAAATATATTGATTTACGACCATCGCAATGTAGCATTTTCTGTTTATTAGCTATTTGCTTATTATGAATTGTGAATGAAATTCAAATTATTGGCGAAATGGAAATCTTCCTCTGACATCCATCTGACGGTGGAATAGCTGCTCACCTCTGCTCACATTCAATAGCCTTGTTAGGCACAGTTGATGAACAGTTGATGAACAGTTTCACACATTCTCTCTGTTACTGCAATAAATAAAATATCATGCCATGGAGAGCACATAACCATAAGAAGTAATTCACCCCTTGTTGTGCTTTATAGTTTAAAGTGAACGCAGCACAATGTTTTGACACCATATACCAGGAAAAAGTGCAGGCAGCCTGCTATTATTCTTCCACAAGAGGGCACCTCATCCTCAGCAGTAGATTTATAATTCCTGTTCAGACAGATCCAGCAGTGTTCCTGTCCTCATTTATGATTCATATTACGATTACTTGTTACACTGACATTTATAAGTATATATACAGTATATCTCAAAAGTGAGTACACCCTTTAGATTTTTGCAAATATTCTGTTATATCCTTTCAGGGGATAACATTATCCTACTGAAACTTTGATATAACTTAAAGTAGTCAGTGTGCTGCTTGAATAACAGTATAGATTTATTGTCCTTTGAAAATTACTCAGTACACAGCTGTTAATGTCTAAACAGCTGGCAACAAAAGTGAGTACACCCCATAGTGAACATGTCCTAATTGTGCCCAATGATGTTGTTTTCCCGCCCTGGTGTCATGTGACTCGTTAGTGTTACAAGGATTCAGGTGTAAATGATAAGCAGGGCTGTTAAATTTGGTGTTTTGGGCACAATTCTCTCTGAATGCTGGACAACATGGCACCTCATGGCAAGGAACTCTCTGAGCGGCTGAAAAAAAGGATTATTGCGCTTCACAAAGATGGCCTTGGCTATAAGAAGATTGCCAACACCATGAAAATGAGTTGCAGCACAGTGGCTAAGATCATACAGCGGTTTTCCAGGACAGGTTCCACTCGGAACAGGCCTCGCCAGGGTCGACCAAAGAAGTTGAGTCCACGTGCTCAGCGTCATATCCAGAGGTTGGTTTCCAAAAATAGACGTGCGAGTGCTTCCAGCATTGCTGCAGAGGTTGCAGAAGTGGGATGTCAGCCTGTCAGTGCCCAGACCATACGCCGCACACTGCATCAAATCGGTTTGTATGGCCGTCGCCCCAGACAGAAGCCCCTTCTGAAACCGATGCATAAGAAAGCCCGCAAACAGTTTGCTGAAGACAATGAATCCAAGAACATGAGTTACTGGAACCATGTCCTGTGGTCTGATGAGACCAAAATAAACCTGTTTGGGTCAGATGGTGTCCGGCGTGTGTGGCGGCACCCTGGTAAGGAGTACCAAGACAAATGTGTTTTGCCTACAGTCAAGCATGGTGGTGGCAGCATCATGGTCTGGGGCTGCATGAGTGCTGCCGGCACTGGGGAGCTGCATTTCATTGAGGGACACATGAATTCCAATATATACTGTGACATCCTGCAGCAGAGCATGATCCCCTCTCTTCGGAAACTGGGCCGTAGGGCAGTTTTCCAACATGATAATGACCCTAAACACACCTCCAATATGACAACGGCCTTGCTGAAGAAGCTGAAGGTTAAGGTGATGGACTGGCCAAGTATGTCTCCAGACCTAAACCCAATTGAGCACATGTGGGGCATCCTCAAGAGGAAGGTGGAGGAGTGCAAGGTGTCCAACATCCGTGCGCTCCGTGATGTCGTCGTGGAGGAGTGGAAGAAGATTCCAGAAGCAACCTGTGCAGCTCTGGTGAATTCCATGCCCAGGAGGGTTAAAGCAGTGCTAGATAACAATGGTGGTCACACAAAATATTGACACTTTGGGCACAATTTAGACATGTTCACTATGGGGTGTACTCACTTTTGTTGCCAGCTGTTTAGACATTAACAGCTGTGTACTGAGTAATTTTCAAAGGACAATAAATCTATACTGTTATTCAAGCAGCACACTGACTACTTTAAGTTATATCAAAGTTTCAGTAGGATAATGTTATCCCCTGAAAGGATATAACAGAATATTTGCAAAAATCTAAAGGGTGTACTCACTTTTGAGATATACTGTATATATATATATTATTTGCAGAGTAACTTCCCCTTTTTAATTTCTGCAGACACACACTTGTCAAATGTCAAATAGACAATAGACAATAAAACAGCACTTTCCTAAACAACTACCTAAATGGTATTTTACAGGTACTTATTTTTCATTTTCAGATGAAAGGTTGCGTTCTGCTCTTTGAGATCACAATTTTGACCCAGGAAACTCTCCAAATCTCACTGAACTGTAAAAACATGGTTTCCTGACAAGAACACTTTAGTGATGCAATATTTTTTTACAATTGTCAGATACATGCCAGTCCCTTGATTTGGACAGGCACAATTTTTTTCAAACTATGTTACCACAAAGTAAATACTAGTAAATACTAGAGGTTTTAAGGACATATTTATTCCATTACAAGTTACAGTTATCACAAACTTTATATATTTGTTTTGCAAGAAAATACAATGTTCAGGCATTAAATACCTTAATACCTTAAATTACCTTGTTTGATTTATTTATTTAATTGTTTAATTAATTGCATTCATTTTGCATTACCCTTTCTATTGTTTTGCAGTGACCCCTTAAAATGACCACAATCTACTGTATTTGTGACTCATCATCATCAGTGGACCTGGAGACACCAACACGTGATTTTGCTTCGTCATATTGTTTTTAAAATGTTATGGATTTTTAAGGAACATAATGGGTACAAGAATAAAAAGCAAAAAAAAGAGAAAAGTCAAAAAAAAATAGCACAGTTTTTAAAACCTATTTAATCATCCTTGGGCAAAGAAAAGGCTGCGATAGTAAATTATTTCTTAAAACATGTTTTAGTGGACTGGTAACGGTTACTGCAGGTAAAAATAATAAAAATAATTTGTCATGTATTCAACGTAATCACAGTACTACTCTACAGTAGGATATATTCCATGACATTTGACTTTTATACACTCTGCTATTAACCCTTCAGGAAATATTTGAACACAGTTGTCAATAAAGTTTCCAAGACTCTTTTGACGTTACTACATTATGCGCATGCGTACTAACTCAGTACTGCAGAGAGGAATCCCGCAGCAGCTGTCAGGAGCGTACAGGAATGTGAGTGTCTTTGTAAGTTAAATGACAGCGCTGCAGCCTCGTTTTTACTCGCTGATGTGTAAGTAAACATAATGTGTGTGTATTCTGCTCTTGTCACTCTGCAGCTCTAGAAGAAATGGCTCCAGAGCGATGAAGGACGCTGTCTGCTGTCTGACCCGTTGAGGACGTAAGTTACTCGGGTCTCTTGTCGCCATGGCCTCTTTAACGGTCAGCTCGGCGGCTCAGAGCACAGAGAAGCATCGCAAGTCCTTCTCGCTGCTCTTCTACCGGGCTGTGCGGGACCTGAAGCCGGTCTGGATGCTGGAGGAAATACGGACGATGGAGACTTTTTACCAGGAGGAGGACGCCAGCCAGAGGAGTTATACCTCGTCTGAGGCGTTGCTTTACGCTATAGTTCACGACCACCAGGCGTACGCTCAGTACCTGCTCAGCCGGTACACCGACGAAGCGTTAGCAAAGCCCGGGGAGCGCTTCTGCTGCTGCCCGTCCTCCGCCCCACACCTGGCCATGGCTGTCCGCTACGACAGACGCTACATTCTCGGCCTCATCTTACAGGAGACCCACCGGATAACCAGGGTGACCTCCTACACGGACCGAGACGGGTGTTTTCACATGGAGGACGGCAGAACCCCTTTACATCTGGCCTGCGAGCTCCTGCGGCCCGAGGCGGTCATCATGCTGTTGGGGAACGGAGCGTCTCCGCAAGCCCAGGACCACAACGGCTTGACGCCGCTAGATGTCATTCTAGAACAAATCAGGGACTCCAAGGAGGCGAACGGCGGAGGAAGGAGGCAGTGTCTGGACAACCTGCTCATGTTCATGCCAATTGTTCACTTTAAAATGAAAGTGGCTCTAAACAGAGAGCCGGAGCGCTGGAGCGAGGTGCTGGGCGAGGAGACGTGCATGTACCTGGCAGGAAGGAGCCCGGCGCCGCTGCTCCTAACCGCCATGCAGACTATTCTGAGGCAGCTGAGCCCTGCGACCTTCCCGGACAGCCTGCACGAGCTGCCCATCCCCTCCTCCCTCAAACCACCGGGCCTGCCTGTGAGCCAGCGGGACAAGCAGAGGGATGTGTAGCATCAGTGTGACATGATGCATGATGAAAACTGTTCTATTTTTGCATGATGTGTGCACGTGTGTGTTTGAACAGCCTGCATGGCTATGACGCGCTAACACTTCATCATAGAGTTGCGCAGAGGAACACTTACAGTCTGGGGACAAATGAATGAATCTAAAGACGTGACTTTTATCACTCTGCTAGCCCACTGATTGAATTTAGTGGGAGCTGGAGTTTGATTGAACTGTTTTGCAGAGCAGCTAGTAGTGGGAACACTAGGGAACAAACAGCCATATTCTTAAACACTAGTTCAGGCTTTAATAATCCGTTTATTTGTCTAACCTCATTCTTAAGTGTTACCTACTAATACTACTGCTATTGAAGCCCTGTTGATTTTAATTTATTTGAGTTTTAACAGTAATGGGATCTCATAGATCATTGAGAACAGCTAGGTGATGTGAAACATCATTGGTGACTGATTTTTTTAATTAAAAGGAATCCAAGTGATGATCTTATTGTGTCTTTCTTGACTCTATGAAATATACAATCTCTGCACAATAAATGATCAATGAAGGAAGAACGCAACCCTGCACATACTGTACTGTTGAGTATGAAAGTTCATTCAATTATTTTCGTCTGCAACAGTTGTTAGTTAGTTTAGTCAGCTGTTCATTTCCAGAGGAATTAACTTGAAAGTATACTCAATTTAAAACTAAGTAAACGTTTTTAATCATGTATTTGTCATTACAAAGTATGCTTCCCTGTAGACAAGGGTCTGGGCTCTGGGGCAGTGACCTCCCCATTGCTCCTACTCTGTGTGCATTGTTTGGTAGTTGTCAGTAAATAGGGATTACTTGACTCGGTTAATCAGAAATGTATTTTGTCAATTGCACCATATAAAACAACAGGGATTTTAAAAGGGCCTTAAAATATGTGATGAGGCCAGAGTAATAATGTCAGATGTTGGCTCCTATAACTGCACTTTATAACGCACTGTATCAGAATCAGACATCCTTCATTAGTCCCACAACGGGGACATTTACCTTGTTACAGCAAATGAACATATGAAGTAAAGTGGCGAGTACACAATAATTAAATAGAATGAAATAGAATAAAAGTAATAGAAGTACAAAGTTGTTAATAAAAAGTTGTAAAAGTGAATATTGCACATGGCAGTGATAATTGCACACAGTGGTGGAATAGTGTGTTGTTGGTGTGGTGGTGTACCAGGGGCCGTGGTGATTGTACAGTCTGACCGCTGCAGGGGGAAAGGACCTACGGTATCTCTCCGTGAGACAGGTGAAGCAGCCTGTCGCTGAAGGAGCTGCACAGTGCGGACAAAGTGTCCTGGAGGGGGGCGACATGTTGTCCAATAGAGATGACAGCTGTCCCCCTCCACAGTGTCCAGTGGGCTCCCCAGGACAGAGCTGGCCTTCTTCACCAGTCTGTTCAGTCTCTTCCTGTCAGCAGCTGAGATGCTGCTGCCCCAGCAGACCACTCCACCACCACAGAGTCAAAGAAGGTCTTAAGGAGTGTCCCCTGGACTCTAAAGACCTCAGCAGATAACGCTGCTCTGTCCTTTCTTGAACAGAGCAGCAGAGTTATCTGACCAGTCCAGTTTATTGTTCAGATACAGGTACTTGTAAGATTTTACAATCTCAATGTCCGTTCCCAGGACGTTCACTGGTGTTGGGGGGGAATGATGGCGCATCCTGAAGTCCACCACCAGCTCCCTGGTCTTCCCTGCGTTGAGCAGGAGGTGGTTCTTCTGGCACCAGAGGGCAAAGTCCTGTGTCAGCTCTCTGTACTCCTTGTCATCCCCATCAGAGATGAGGCCGACAATAGCAGAGTCGTCAGAGAACTTCTGCAGGTGACACTTTGCTGTGTTGTGGGTGAAGTCTGCAGTGTAGAGGGTGAAGAGAAATGGTGCCAGAACCGTTTCCTGGGGGGCCCCCTTGCTGCAGACAATCGTGTCCGAGTGACACTCCCTGGTCCTCACGTACTGTGGACGGTTGGAGAGGTAGCCCAGAATCCAGCTGGTGAGGTGATGATCCACCCCGAGCGCTCCAGCTTGTCCCCCAGCAGCCTGGGTTGAATGGTGTTGAAGGCACTGGAGAAATCAAAGAAGATGATTCTCACAGTGCCCCCAGCCTTCTCCAGGTGAGAGAGGGATCTCTGCATCAGGTGGATGACACTGTGTGTGTGTGTGTGTGTGTGTGTGTGTGCGTGTGTGTGGGTGTGTAGGTGTGTGCGTGTGTGTGTGTGTAAAAGAGAAATTCACGATTATTGTGAGAGGGTAACATGTATGATAATGGAGCCGGGTTAAGAAGAGGTTTGTGTGCATGTCTGTGTGTACGATACGAACACATCAACTGGTGAAAACACCTAATGTTACCTATTAGATCAATACAACAGATCGCACAATACAGTTCAGTGAATAAAAAACAAACCAACACATGTTCTGTGCTTACTCAGTCGTGTAAAGTCAATGTATACTAAATAATATACTATGCCCAGTCCATGAAAGGTTACTTTGCTTGTTAGTTAAGCTGGCAAATCATTTGAGATGAAGAAAATGAGCCAGGCTGAAGGGTTGTGATGATGAGTCCAGTGTCTTTGAGCTACAGCTTGTTCAGCTGTGTGCAGGACGGAGGAGACCGGTCGCTCCGTTTGTTATCCTGCAGAATGGAGTTGTTCTTTGCCAACTACTTGTTGCTCCTATTGTGAAGAGTGGAGAGCTCTTCATGCGTTAAACTGGTGACTGGAGATTAGCAGTGCTGGCTAACTGGAAGTCAAACACATTGTTGGGTTGTGGTTTTGTTGACCCTAAGACGTCAGGGCTTACAATAACCAATCGCTACTGTACATTGAGTCCTCGGGCGGAGTTTAGGGGACTTCCGTTTGCAGGAATAGGAAATGAAGTATAAAGGATCCTGGGTAGTTGAGTCTCATGGCTCGATCACCCTGATGTGAGTTCCCAACACACATCTTAGAAATACAATCAATTGCTCTACACAAACCTACAACAAGTGAAGGACTTAGTATTACTATCGGTACAATTTACCGTTATTCCCTAAACGTCTCATATACAAGCTGCTGCTACTGGGAGCAATAGACTTATTGCCATGTCCACCATTGCAGCCTGTAACAACAACATAAGGATAATGTTTCAAAATAAAAGAATACATGTATTAATCAGAGCACTTACATTAAAACGAGCACTAGCAGGACGCTAAATATGTTTATTTATTTATGATTCAGTCAAAATCAGCCGGGGGTGGCAGGTAGAATCATCTGCTGCAGCATGTGGTGAGCTGCAGCTGGCAGGCAGCTGAGCTAGCAGCAGTTGTGTGTTCCTGTTTCCACAGTACAATATTCAAGTGTAACCACAGCTACAGTATTTTGTAAATGCCCAGGTACTTTCTGCTGTCACTATGATTTGGATTGTGATTGTTTGTGTGTTGCTTGTTGTCGTAAATTTCTTGCATCCATTCCATTTGTTCATTCTGAAGTTAAAAATAATTTTGTTTGTTTACCAAATATCAAATTGTGCAAGTAGGGGCCCGAAAAACAGAGTCTACTGCAATCTATCCATGTAATCAAGCTCTGGCTACAGGAGACCCATCAACTCAGAGGAGCTGAGTGTGTTTTACTGCAGGTTTGACACCCTTCACCAGCTCAGAGTCAGACGTCACACAACCAACTGCACCCCCCTCCCCTCCCAAATGACCCCCACCTGCACTCTCTGTGCGGAGGATGTGTGTGCCAGCTCTTCACGGACAGGCACGTACAACATGTTTGGCTTTAAATTGCCAGCAGAGGGAAACATTGTCCAGATATATCTGAAGGTCCTCGATGCTGATCATGATCCTCCTGAAATACAAAGCTGTTCACTGTAACAACAGTCTCAGTGCTAAACCTAACTCCACCACTCGATTGCTTTTTATTAATTATTGAATGTATTATTATGTGTAAGCTGATAACTTAAGTCACAGAAACTAGAATACAAACTGAAGTGAACAATAACACATTTTGCTCTCAATGTAATTTAGATGGATCACTTTTAAACTACTGTTTTCTATATAGATATATATAGATATTAACCTAATTAATATATCAAATCAACTCTTGTTTGTTGCTAAAAAACAAAACAATAGGAAGCATTACAATATGGATCACTGTTGTGTTTGAAGAATCGTTTTATTTAGCATAAACCAAGACTGTTAAACAAAAAGAAGTGCTCTTCTTTATTAGGGATTGTGCCATTTTACAAGATTCAGATTCAACAGTGAAATATACAAAATAGAATATAAAAAGTTGTAGCCCATGTGTGATACACAAACGTAGAACATAATACAAATATTAAAATGAGATGCTACGATCATACACATCCTTATAGAATATATACTGAGAGAGAGATATAAAGAATATTCATGGTTAATACATAATAATGTGGAGTGGAGTTGAGGAGTCTCACAGCCGGAGGAAAGAAGCAGTTTACACCTATTTGTATTTTATACTGGAAATATCACTGGCTGTTGGGTAAACAATCTACAAACCCCAAACTGTCTGTACAACAGTGATACAATGTCTGCCACTCTGCACGAGTCACTCTCATCTAACAAACATACCAGTTACATTGTGCTGACACAGTTGTCAGCTACATTATGAGTATACAGTATATATATATATATATATATATATATATATATATATATATATATATACACACAGTATATAAGTAATGGGGATTATTTGATGTATGTCTATCAGATACAGATATACTATAGTACCATGTGGTTGTTCCAAGGCATTTGATTGATTATACAATGAAATTGTGTAAAATGATGCCCCATAAAATATTGATCAATGCATTTGTAGCTGCTTGCAGAAGACAGTATTATTATACTGTAGAATGAGTTCAATCGTAAATTCTGAATATAATTTGGACATGGCTCGACTGGGTCCCTGGTTGGGATTTGGTTCCCAAGAACCGAGTTGACCTGTGACACCCTCTACCATGTGGGTCAGGTGAACTGGGATATTAAATTGTGTTAGCTCCAGCTCCCTGTGACCCGCTCAGGATTAACAGATATGGAAATATGCATTCTAATGTCGTCAAATACCAACATTTTGTCATGACTCTCGACACACAAGGCAACCTTTAGTGTCTGTTTGAAACACAACAGGATTTCAACTAATTCCAATACAAACCACAGCAACACAGCCACAGCAAAATAGTACGGAAGTCAGGTGATTTAGTATAAAGATCACATGGGAAGGAGGTCAGGGTTGATGGATGGCACAAACACAAGACTTTCACCCAGGAGACCGCTGTCTGTGTCCCGTGTGGAACCAAAAGTCAAAGGTGACTAATATATGTTGACTATACTTAACTTACATACCAAACATACTTATTATAACCCAAACCACAATGTGTTCCTAATTCTAACCAACCTTAACATAACCCAGTAGTTTTCTTTAAATTCACAGCATTAACCATAAAACTGCGACCACGGTGGAGCCTCATAGTTTGACATTTAGGATTACCGAATGCGTTAAAAGGTGACGGCAAGGGACCCTGACCAGGCGTATGTGACAAGGTGAAAATCTAGAACGGGTTGAAATTGCATGGGTGGATGGATGGAGACTTGAAACTAAGCATCAACTAACCTGTATAAAAGAGGAAATAACACAAAGTCCCAACACAACTTGTGTGTGTGACAAAAGAGTGTTATGTTAAGAGGGAAACGACAAAAAATCCTAAACGTTTAAAGTTTCACAGCAGTTGGAATGCTGTCTTGACCCTCCTACAGTAGGTGTGCTGCCACTTTGTCTTGTCGTACCTGATTTTTGCATGACCAATTCTGGTCTGACTCAACTACTATGAGCACTCTAGCTGCACCCTCAGACTTCCTGGCAAGAGAAGAGTGCACAGCCAAACAGATTAAAGAACAACACAGTTCATGCTGGGCTGTCTCAGCAAACAAAAAAGAAAACCACTTCAAAAAGCAAACAGTTATGAGAATGATATTGTTTTTATGAGAACAAGTGGCAAATAAATAACTTCGCTTCCACTTCAGGAACCACAGAAGCAGCACTCTTCATTATTCTACCCAACAATTGTATCAGGTAAAGATAGTATATGCTTCCTTGTGTCAGCACACAAGGGAGTGTCTGGAGGATAACACTTAAAGCAAGAAATATTATTTTCAGTTCCTCCTTAAAACAGGTTTCTTGCTCACACGATGTCTTGCCCCTCCCAAATTTAATTTGAGAGATAAGTGTTCCTGCACATCCCTGAAGTGCTTTTTTAAACATGCCATTCAAGATGTGGATGTGCCCTCTGCTGAACAGCTTCTTCTCGACCCTGACAATACTGAGCATCATCCCAGCTCTTGTGGATGGATGTGACTTTGCTCAGTCTATTTGCGGGGCACAGGTTTCTGGGGACATTGTGATAGGTATATTGTCGCCATGCCATCATAAAGTGACGGCTCTACATGAACGGATTAGACCTGACAGCTACCACTGCTCAGAGTGAGTATAAGAACAGATATATTTTCTACATTAGATGGTATTCACATATGTGTCAGGAAGTATATCTTTAATTTTAAATATGTGGCTTGTAGTGTTATTAGTTTGCGTAAGAATTGTATTTATTATGTCTCCTAGAGATAGACTGTGATTTGGGCCATTGTAGGTAAAAGAAAAAGGAAAAAAATATATATATTATTATTATTATTATTATTATTATTATTATTATTATTATTATTATTATTATTATTATTATTATAATATATAATATATCAAATATTCGGAGAAAAGGCAAAAATAATTTCTGATGACGTAAATCAAAGAAAAAACTAAACAACACATTTAGAAGAACATTAAATAAAAAGGTATTCTCTCATTCTCTCTTATAAATTGTGTGAGAAAAAAAAACAGAAATTCTTTGAGATTAAAGGCAGAGTGAAACGATGTGATTCTTTAGAAAAACCCACCATTTTCCCTTTTCTTTTTTTCTTTTGTTTCCTAAATTTGTGGATTTAATCTCTCAAATTTATGATTTATTAATTCCAGAGAAAGTTTTTTTTCTCATCAATTGGTGAGGTTTTCCTCAGAACTGTAATCCCAGAGAATATCCAAATTTAATCTCAATTTACAACTTTGATCTTTGAAATTTTGAGTTTGTTCTCGGAATATTACCCCAGTCCCCCAGCTTCATAATTTTCTTTTTTTTGTATACCTACAATGGCCCTAATAAGACATTTCAATAGAGTTAATGTTTTTAATTACTTTTTTTGGATACCTTTTTTAAGATTTACATTTATAAAAAAAATATGTTAACAGTTTGCTTTTTTTACCACAGTTCCTTGAACCCAGAGACTTAAATATTTTTCTTCACTGTCCATTTTCAGTTTTCATCTGGAGTCATTTATGAGATCCTTGGCTGCAATCCACGAAATAGAGGCGATAAATGCAGCTGGCTTCCTCCCAGGAGTGCGTCTTGGGTATTTGATGTGTGACACATGCTCTGATGCGAGCAAGGCGTTGCAGAATGTGGGGTACATGCTCACAGTCAACAGGACTCTGAATGTAGAGTGCGACTACAACGACTTCAGGCCCAGAGTCAAGATTATTTTAGGAGCTTTATACTCTGAGGTGTCCATAGCTGTGGCCAGACTCCTGAATGTATACATGATCCCTCTAGTAAGTCATAAAATTCTGTCTGATCAGCAACATTTCACTGCCCTGTATTTAGTGAATATATGTCGAATATATATTTGGCTTCTTATCGGGAGTTGGATGATCAATTTCAGTGACAGGCCGTGTATTTCAGACATAGGTCTCAGTGCTATCCTCCTGCAATGAACCAAGCAAGCATATTTCATTATAATTAAAAGTTTATAATATTTGTCATATTTGTAGTATTCTAGTATATCAAATATTGTAATATACTAACCCTGCTAATATTTAAAGGTGTAGTCCTTATTTTTGTTGTGCAAATTTTGGGATTTCAGGGGACTTTTGGGTGCTTAAATCTTGCATACAATTTATATTTAACTATATTTTTTTCTGTATTCAAAAATATTCTTAAAAAAACCTAATTGTATCTTATTCAGCTTAGCAGCACATCATCTGCACCAGACCTGAGTGATAAACTGCGCTACCCAGTTTTTATGCGCACTATTCCCAGTGATAAGCATCAGACCAAAGCAGTGGCCAAAATGATGCGTCACTATGAGTGGAACTGGGTCGGGGTTGTGTATGGGGATGATGAATACGGCAGTGCAGCTTTCCAGAGCTTTCTCGAGGATGCTGAGGAAAATGGTGTGTGCTTGGACTACCAGGAGGTGGTGCCTCATTACCTCGATCATTCCCAAAGCATGCAACGAATCAAACAAGTCGCCCTGCAGATCCAATCCTCCAGTGCCCAGGTGGTACTGCTAATCCTTAAGGCAGAGCTGGTGGAGCTCCTCTTTAAGGAAATGATCAAGACAAACACATCAAGGATCTGGATTTCCAGTGATGCCTGGTCCAGGAGCAGTTCTCTTGCCAAAATGGATGGCATCAACAAGGTTGGGGACATCTTGGGTTTTACATTTGTTACGAGCAAGAGTAAATCATTTGATGAATATCTCAAGAATCTAACAGCAACCCCAGGAGGATACAACAACTTCATTGAAGAATACAAGAGCCTGAGATTCAACTGCACACCAGAATGTTTCTCAAACAAACCTCCATCCTATTGTCCCTCTCCTGATCTCCTGAAAATTAAATCTGGCGATGCATGTAATTTCAAGGATCCTCAAGAGCAAAATGATGACTATCTTGTAAAGGCTCTGGATACAAGTGATGCCTTCCTTAATAAAGTAGCTGTGAGGGCCACAGCAAATGCTCTCAAAAAGCTACTTAAGTGCAATAGTTCTTCATGCTCGGGAGAAATCAACTTCCCACCATGGAAGGTAAGAATTTATATCATCTTCACATGAGAACAGATTTAAATTTAAAAGTGTAGCTTCTTTCTAATTTAGAAATTACAATGTAATAATAATACTTTTGGAAATTGTATGACTGATCTCTGCAAAAGAACAATTCAAATTTACTGTTTTTTCTACCCTTGCAGCTTCTTGAAGAACTGAAGAAAGTTCAGTTCAAATTCGACAACCACAACTTCTTCTTTGACAAAAATGGTGATTTCTTAGGTTTTTATGATCTGATAATGTGGGAAAAGGATGGACACCACAGAAGATTTCAAAGGATTGGGAAATACCACGTCCTTGTTGAACAAATAGAAATCGATAAGAAAGATTTCATTTGGTTTGCAACAGCCAATACCACGGTAAGACACCAGCATACTCATACAGCATTATAGCATTGATTGCTGCTCACATGACATTTTGTTAATGCTAAAACAATAGTTTGTATTTTACAGTAGTAGAAGATATGTTTCAGCTTTTTAGAAAGACCAGGTTTAGTGGAACAAAGGCTAGTTTCAAAGTTACAGGCCATCTCTCTACAGATTGATCAGTTACAGATACTCTTGTTCCCTTGTTTTGCTCTTTCAGAACCCTAAGTGTAGATGCTCAAAACGCTGCCCTCCTGGCTCTGTGAAGAAGATCTTGAACGTGTCCTGCTGTTACAACTGCACCCAATGTCTGGAGGGGTACTACTCAGATGGCTGGGGTATGTCTGATTAATATTGATACTGATTTTGTGTTAAATTTAACATCCAAATATAAACCCACTGGGGCCCTTACAGGTAGAGTTTTGGCTGTGCCCATATGTTATATTTGAGTAATGCTGTTCATATGCCTCTTTTCAAAGTAAATAACAGGTGGCTTTTAAAAGTATATTGTGTTTCTATTGCTGTGAACTTCAGATTTCAGATTTGTTGGCCTCCTGCAGAACTAAAAATAACAGAGTGGCCTTATTTCTGACTATTATGTACATCACCTTTATCTCTAACAGACCTTCATATCTGCAAATTGTGTCACAATGGAAGTTGGTCTCTCAAGGGTTGGGATGAGTGCAGGCCAAGGGAGGAGTCCTACTTGCGATGGAGCCATCCTCATCCCATCGTCATGATGGCAGCCGCAGCCTTTGGCACGTTGCTCTTGTTGGTTATCTTCATTATCTTTTTGGTGTACAGAGATTCCCCACCTATGAAAAGAGCTGAGGTGAGATTGTCCTGTGTGATGATGGCTGGTCTGTCAGTGAGCTTCGCAAGTGTGATATGCTTCATGGGCAAGCCCAGTGTACATCTGTGCCGGGCCCGCCAGGTAATGTATGCCATGGGCTTCACCCTGTGTGTGTCCTGCATCCTAGTCAAGGCCTATCGTACCTTCCTGGCTTTCCTTCCCTTTGGTCGGCTCACAAGCCGGCGACTACACAAACTTTACAAGCCACCTGTAATTGTCATCATCATAACTACTGTCCAGGGGATCATCTGTCTTCTATGGCTGATCTTGGATTCTCCTCATATTGATGACACACCTCCTTCCCCTCAAAGCATGACGAAAGTTATCCAGTGTAGTGAAGGTGAGACATACATAGGTTTTGGTATTATGTTGAGCTACATAGCTCTGCTAGCATTGGTTGGCTTCCTCTTGGCCATTAAAGGCAGGAAGGTTCCACAGGAGTTCAGTGAAACAGGCCACATAATCTTTAGCATGTTGATGTACTTGTTTGTATGGGTGTGTTTTATCCCAGTCTATATCACCAACAATGAAAAAGGCACTCCTGTTCAGGCTTCAGCAATTCTAGTATCCAGCTATGGCATCATCTTTTGTCACTTTTTACCCACGTGCTACCAAGCACTTTGGGGGTCAAATACAGATACATTGGAAAGGATTCTGAGGAGATGGCGAATCATCTCCAGTCCAAATCTTGATTTGGTGACAGAGATAGACATAGATACCCCTGGATTGAATAAACTCTCACAAAGTAGTGAGACGTTTTTCATATCAAATACAGCAACTAGATTGAGGAGCAATTCTTTCTATCTTGGGATAGGAAAAAAACTGACAAGGGGACGTAAGAGGAGTATATCCTGCTAAAACTGGTTCCAGGAAAGTTTGATATGCACTGCACTGATATTTCCCTTTTGAAAGTCAATCTTTTGTAAGATCTTTGTGCTGTAAATCTATATAAACTAAAAAAAGAAAGTTCTGATGTTGTATTCTTCAACATACAGACAACCAAGGATGACACATTTGTGTTGTATACCACTACAAGTTATATAAAGTAAAAAATATTTGACTCGTGAAGACAGCGCCGATGATTGTGGACTTCCGGAAGGAAGTCCACAATCCACCTGCCCCCATCAACCTGGGTGAATCTCCAGTCAACACTTTGGAGTCCTCCCACTTCCTGGGCAGAACATCAGAACATTATGTACTTCCTGTGGTAGCTGAAGAAGTTCAACCTACCAAAGACAATGGTGAACTTTTACACTGCCATCATCGAGTCCATCCTCCCCTCCTCCATCACCATCTGATATGCTGCTGCCACAGCGAAGGACGAAGGCAGACTACAGCGTATCATTCGGTCAGGTGACAAGGAGATTGGCTGAATTCTGCTGTCCCTCCAGGACCTGTAAGACACCAGGACTCTGTGAGGCAGGCAGGAAAGATGGTGGCCGACACAGCCAACCCTGGACAAAAACTCTTTGAAACACTCCCCTCTGGCAGGAGGCTGCGGTCTGTGAGAAACGCCAGAAAAAACTGTTTCTTCTCATCTGCAACTGGCCTCATCAACATGGCCCAGGATCCCACAGACATGGACTCTTTCCCCCTCCCATAGACACGACACATTACATTACCGACTTCACATCTGTCTATATGCGTTACATTAACCCACATCGTCAGGACTTTATTTCTGTACATTTTGTATTCCTTGGACATTTTTGCAAATTACTGCACAAACTACCACTTTATAAACGACACAGCTCTTTCATTTTACTGTTGATGTATTTTACATATTTCTACAGTATATTTTCATATTTTTATTCTAATTTTCTATTTCTATATTTAAGTTTGCAATACTTGCTTTTATTTAATTTTCTTATACTTTGTTTATGTTATGCACCAACACACCAAAGCAAATTCCTTGATTGTAAAAACTTACTTTGGAATAAACTAAGTACCTCATATGTGCAACATTTGTAAGACAGTCCATTTACCATTTACTGTAGTACATACTGTTAAATAGCTGAATAACTTGCTACTTAACAAGGCTTTCTTTTTGTCAAGACGATGTGAATTGAAAGTGAATGTAAAAGCTGTGCACTATTTGTTGATGGGCCATATCAAATGATAAAACATTATTCATGTTTAGACCAAAAGCAGCAGTTAAAACAACATGGGTTAGTAAGGGAGTATTGCTTCAGGTACTGTTGAGACAATGAAATATGATCCAGGAAGCCCAGTTGGAGTCATGGATTAAAGCATTTAAAGCAGGGGTCACCAACCTTTTTGAGACTGAGAGCTTGTTTCAAATAATCTTCTCAAATGTAAACTATGAATACTTTGCATTTAATAGGCTGTCTATCTATATTCACTGACTACTGTTAATGATACCTTACATTCCCTATTTATAATGTTCACCAAGTGAGTAAAAGACAGTAACATATATGTAGACATGCAAGTTTAATGATCTCTGTTAATCTCTGCAATTAATCCATTTCAACATTTAGTCAGAAACTCAAAAGGGGAGCTTTAAAGGAAAAAGTGCACAACAGAGGAAATCAGAACGTACCAAATTATATTATGATTGTTTGGGGAGCTCTGAGTGCATTAATATTTTTTTTGTGATGGAAAAATGACAGGTACAATAAATACTAGTTCTAGATGTTACCAAAGCTTTAAGGTAGCAAAGAAAGTCACCTTTTGGTTTTATTACGCACTATATTTGTTTGGCCTTCCCACCTTCCATGTTGTTTATATCCTATCTACACTCCTCAACGCAGTATACACTACAGAACAAAAAGATGCACCAAATGATACGCAGAGTTAACAGCTAGAATCATGCATATACATAGAACAACATAAAATATCTATTTTATGAGTAACTTGAAAATGATTTAAATAAATGTTCATTTAAGTCAATGTTAAGCCTCAAGAGCTGTATTAATAAAAACAAGTACTTCAACAATTGAAGGAGGAAAAGAGAGATATACTGTTTCTCCAAGAAACTCACTTGACATAAGGAGAAGATAAAAAGTAAAATAACATCTGCACAAGTGTTTTTGTCCTCATATAGCTCATTAAGAAGGGGAGTTGCTGTTTACAGGATAAGGAAGGAAGATTTATTTTGGCAGTAGGAAAAATGTATTCAACTGAAATATCTCTGATGAACGTTTACTATCCACCAGATGTAGGGCCTGAACTCATGACTCAAATACCAGAGTTAATAATGACTCAAGGGAAAGGAATAATTATCATTGTTGGAGGCTTTAACTTGGTTCTTAAGCCCATTGTAGACGCAACAGTTGATCACAAAAGAGGCTTTAACATGTGCAGCGATAAGACTGATAGATGTTTAGAGAACATTACATCTGACTACTAAACATCATACATATTACTCTGGCAGGCATTCCACTTGCAGTGGATTGGATTTCTTCTTTATGTTTAAAAAAGATATCTCATTTATCTACTTTAAGTTATATCAAAGTTTCAGTAGGATAATGTTATCCCCTGAAAGGATATAACAGAATATTTGCAAAAATCTAAAGGGTGTACTCACTTTTGAGATATACTGTATGTATATATGTATATATGTATATATGTATATATATATATATATATATATATATATATATATATATATATATATATACGTATATATATATGTGTATATATGTATATATATATATATATATATATATATATATATATATATATATATATATATATAATTGGCTGCACTTACCCACAGTAGTGAATATGTGAAAGGACATATGGGTTAAAATCAATCAATAAACAGTAAGTGATATTTAGATCAGGTCTTTGGATGTAGTCTGTTTGTGTGCTCACATTAACATATGCATGGTAAAGGAAAGCCCGCTGTCATCAGCCGAGAGGTCAACTTCAGAGTTTACTTCAAGAGACAAAGCTGGAAGGCCAACAGCTGACACATAGCTACTTGATTGTTACACAACTACTACTGATCCACCTCAAAGGTATTAAAGCCGTTAGTCCTGCCAACACAGCCACACTGCTCAACAACAATGGATCTGAAGACATCAGAAAACACGTAGTTTAATCTCTCATTGTAGCTCTCATCT
Source organism: Cottoperca gobio (assembly GCF_900634415.1). Lineage (NCBI taxonomy): Eukaryota > Metazoa > Chordata > Actinopteri > Perciformes > Bovichtidae > Cottoperca > Cottoperca gobio. The sequence goes on along the minus strand of NC_041378.1, from coordinate 19,357,011 downwards.
GCTTCATATTTTCCTATATCTAAGTCTGATCTTTTCAAAACCAGTGATGTAGCATTGTCAGCATTCATAAAAATGATCAAATACTTCCTGGTAACAGCAAAGATAGGAAGCCAACATCCTGCTCCGTGCTGTTGCAACTCTCTGTGAACAGTTGAAGTCACAATGCAGCTATTGTAGCAGTGTTTTCTGTTTCTGCTGACACACCCAAGAACTAGTATGATATAGAGATTTAATCGGTGTTAAAATGCAGAAAATAGAGAGTTATCTTTAATCTACTTAGATTGAGTTAGATCTCAATCAGATCACTTTTTCTTTTGTGCATGAATCAAAAAATGTAAGATCCATGTGTCAGTGACAATACCTGGATTATGTGTTTGGTTATATTGAAATAAATAGGTAAATAGGTGCACAGCTACGTAGTGAGCTAAACACTTCAAATAAGGTTGAAGACAGTGGATTGCATGTGAGGTTTTTACATCTTTACAACCTAAACACTTGTGAAACTGTGAAGACGGTATTGGACAAGAAAATTATACTGATTACAAATCAGAAAAGAACATATCAGAGATACCATAAACAAGAGTTTCATACAGCACAATAACACTGCATATATGAGCGAGGTAAACTTAAGTAATTAAGTATAGCAAAACCATATTATATTACATCATATTATATAATATTATATCATATTATATTATATCATATTGGTGTGTTGGGAAGGTTCAAGTCTCCATCATTAAGAACTAATTATATTTTATAAGATGATCATATTTTAAAAGCTGAATGTAGGTCAAATCTTAGGTAAAAGTAACTAGTAACTGTAGCTGCTAAATATACAGTGGAGTTAGTCAAGTCAAATCAAGTCAATTTTATTTATATAGCCCAAAAAAATCACAAATGTGCCTCGAGGGGCTTTACAATCTGTACATCTTACAACACCTTCAAAGACTTCAGGAAGGGCGACACAGGAGGGATCCCTTTCCCTTGACGGACGGAGATGCAATAGATATTGTGTGTATGGAATAGACCAACATAATAACATTACAGAATAAACACTCAGAAGTATAGAAAGATTGTAAACATATATCAGGAATGGATCGAGCAACTTCAGAGGTCACCAAAACAGATAAAAACCGAGTACACAAACGTACCAGAGCAAAACTCAAACACGCCAATAAGAGAGAATATCATGAGTATCTAGAGTATATTAATATTATACGTACAATATTTACCTGTGAATTGTGCTAAAGTATAATGTAAAATATATAAATGTACTCAAAAAGTAAAGTTCCTTACAGACAGACAGCACATTAAGTAGACCTCCAGCAGTTTAAGCTCCTTCTGTTCGGTTAGCCAATAGCTTTCCCAGTTCCTGCAATACACCTGAGGATTACTGAGATGCTTTGAGAGAGTTAGCTTCTTTTATAATACACAGCGTTGCATGATTTGGGAGAATACTGTTGTAACCATTTTTCGCTCCCCAGATATCCTTCAAATTTGAATTTGTAGTTTTTGAATCAGGAGTTTGTTAGTCTTTTTGTCTTTGGGCCCTCTTCAGTCTACTCAGTGGTTAGATTGAAGAGGTTTACACTGTAATTTTTCAGTCTATACTATGTTCAGCTGATATTCCTTGATCCAATTCCAATAGGAATAAACTTTGAATAACCTTCTCTTTCTATTGTGAGGTTTAAAGAATTGCGTTGCTAAAGCAACAGGCCTGTTAGGTTCAGCTTTATATATATATTTATACTGTATATTTAAGCAATAGCTCACGACAGGCCGTGGTATATGGTCATTATATCACAGTTAAGGGGCGTGGTTCGGCCCGACGCGAAGCGGAGGCAGTTAACCCCCTTCACTGTGATATAATGAGCATATATCACGGTCTGAAGTGAGCTATTGCTTTTATAAAACGGTTACCAAGTGTGGCAATATGAAAGAAAAATACACACTCCAATTTAAATAGTTTTTATTATTAAATAATGATGTTCAAAGCACTTAACTGCCCATTTTGTTTGCTTCACGCTGTTCGTTTCGTTTTTTTTTCATTTGGTCTACCTGCTCTTCACGTAGCTCTGCATGTCGTCTTTCAGGGGCTTTTTTCTCTGGAGATAGGCACTGATCAATCCACTCCTCCAGAGTAAAGCTTTGTAAGTTTGTTTCTTAACGGACGTAATTTAACAGCTGTAACGGTTGTAGCTTTTTCTCAGACGCGGAGGGATACTGACTTGTTGTGAAAAGTAACTACAATTCCACCCGTGATATACGCTCATTATACCACGGCTAAGAACCAATCAGATTGCTTGATTTGACATGTCCGTTTTATAAAGGCTTATATATAGGCATATATGTTGGCAATATTGTGCACAATAAAACAGGTTCCTTTTTAAATCTGCACACATTTTAATGATAAGCTTCCAATTTCTTTGACCAATGACTTGTTATTTCTTCTATTCATATTAAACTGTTGCTCAAAGATGTCATTCTCTTTCTGCCCTAATTGTCAGTCTGGTTGAAAAATTGTACAGCGTTTTGTTCTCTATGTGAAAAATATTACTTTTATTGCAAGGCCTTCATACAAAAATCAATTAGTTCTTAACGAGTACTTTCCCCAACCCAAAAGCACAAAAGACAATACATAAAAAAGGGTAGTCAGGATATTCCAAACTTTTGAACTTTAGTGTTCAAACCACCTATTTTTAGATTAGAAATCAAATATAAATACATGACAAGCCTACCAATATCTCTCACGCAAACCAATTCAGTTTATTTTTTGCACTGGATTAATGCCAGGTGAGAATTTCTTTTGGTTTATGATGACATTGAGGTTCGCCATTGTTTAAAATGGACATTTTAGCTGACGTAAGGGTGATCAAATATTTTTGGTCCAAGAGATTTCCTGTAAAGAGTGCCAAACTGTCACAATGACATGAAGGTGTGACAACACAACCTGATAGGTGTCTAGTGTGACTTGATAGCTCTCTTAATGTAGTTCCTGTCTTCATTTTCTCAGAAAGCTTGAAACTCTTCTCTCTTTGCACATTTACGGTAAAGGCTACAAGTGAGTTTCTGTGTGTGTGTGTGTGTGTGTGTGTGTGTGTGTGTGTGTGTGTGTGTGTGTGTGTGTGTGTGTGTGTGTGTGTGTGTGTGTCTGTCTGTGTGTGTGTGTGTGTGTGTGTGTGTGTGTGTGTGTGTGCGTGTGTGCGTGTGTGTGTACAACATCAAAAAGTTGTACTATATTTCTATATTTACAATGCGGTAAAATATTATATAGGATACAACAAGGTAAGTTGGATATTTCTGGTAATCAGTCTGCAAAAAACAGCGTTGTTTATCTCTCAAGTGAACCCAACAGTTGCATGGAAATTACCTACAGCACAGTGGATGAGGCTAAAAACATCACCTGACAAAGTTGGCTCTGATTAACCTGATGAGCTTAAAGACTTACATGCCTGTGTGTGTTTGTGTGCGTGAACGTGTGTGTTGATGGACTTAACATGACCATCTGTGCATGCTGTAGAAGAGAGAAGGTAGAAACCTCCCAATCCGTCTTATCCTCTCAGCTCCTTACCATCCCAAGCCTTGGTAGGTTCACTCAACAGGTTGCAGCTGTCTTTCCTGCACTCTTTCAACGCAAAATTCTGAGGAGAAAGCATAAAATAACGGAATAAATATAGGCAAACTAGTATGAGAAGGCTTGACTGCCAGCAAATGGACATTGTTGGAGGATTCTAGAAGACCTTGACTAACGAAATACACACATCCTTACCCATGGATTTACTCTTGGGCTTTCACTTTTTCTCCTGACTCATTTTTCTTCAGAGAAAGAGATTAAGGTTTTCTTGAACCACGTTTGTATGCAAAAATGGGTTGCTCTCCATCCAAAGGAAAGTTATTTTCAAAGCCAGAAGGCCCTGGACCTCAAAAGAATCTTCTGGCTGAAGCACCACAAGACGGTGTTGACTCTAGACCTGAAGAACAGAAGGATCAATGTTTCAAGACCGACGAGAAAGAAAATGAACTTCCTCTACCCATTGAAGAACATCATACAAAAGAGATTGCTTGGTCTCAGTTTGCCTCTGACACAACGGTTGCCCAAAACACAGAGGACATAAATGAACAAGAGGTGAATGTGATTCCCCAAGAAATAGTCAAAGAGGTTTTACAAACGGATAAGATTAAAAAGACGGAGAAAAGAAGGAAAAATAAAGGCAAGAGAAGGTCTACCGAAAAGCAGAAAAAATCCTCTATTGTCCAGACAAAGTTGGACTTCCCGCCATGCATGGTGAGGGCTCACCAGGAAGCCTATGCCTTTCTAAATCCAAACATCTCCAAATATGAGACCCTGTTGAGCCTGCTGGACCAGGCCGCAGAGACACAACTGTCCATACAGCCCACAATGTTTGCTTTCGTGTTGCGCTTCGAGGAGATCAACCAGGCTCTAGAGGAGATGGCTGAAGAGGGGGAGTTCATGTTGAAGGAGCATGGGGATTACATGGTCTTGAATTCTGGAATGATGGGCCCAGTTTTTATGCCACCAAAATGTATGACTGATCCAGCCAACCCCCCAAATCCACCTCCAGATCTATTACAGCAACTGCTCCAGCATTCAACAGAGAAAATTAGGTTTGTGGGGGGCTCGGTCAAAGCACTGGGTGACAGTACCCTTGAGGAGGCAGTGGAGTATTTTTCTTCCCTCTCTAAATTACTTACTGAGAAGCTGCAGGCTAAGCAGGCAGCAGAGCAAAGGTTGGCTCAAGTGCTGGCACGGGTGGAAGAGGCTGCCATGAGGAAGTCTAACCCCGACGATTTGGCTCTGCACAGTGAGGACAGCGGTATTGGGGGAGAAAATGAGAGTCTAACAGGGTCGGAAAGGCATCGCCGCCACCGTGGGAGTTCTGGATCTGGAAGTTGTGGATCTGGAATCAACATTCGTGGTGCATTTGATACTCTGCCCACTAATTTACCCAACCTGGTAGGATATAATGAAGATGACGAAGACGAGGAAGAGGACGAGGACGAGGAGGAGGACGAGGATGACGATGACGATGAAGAGTATGAGGATGATGAAGGTGAAAGGCCTGAGAGGAAGAGGTCGAACTCTTCCCCACCAGATCCCAGTCAACCTTTTCTTTCCATGTGTAGTAATTACATACAGGATTGGCAGCCTACAGTAAAACGGCCCCTGACTGCTGTCACTGCAACCAAACCTGAACACTCTTCATCAACCAGGTGTGTAAACATTATGATGGAGCTACAAAAGAGCCAGAAGAACTTGGATCAACAAATGAAAAAGAAGGAGCTAGCAGGTTCTCATTATACCCTGTATAGAGCTGGACTAAGACGGCATTCAATAAGTGGATCATTAGGTGCACAAAAAGGCCCTTTCAGAACAAATCAATCACCTGGTTTCATACCAATGTTAGCACCCCAACCACCCAAGCATCGCTCTGTCAGAAGGCTCATAAATACCTTTAGCCAAGGGGTTGATGGTAGACCAGGGCAGAGCCTTGCTAATATCCCACCTCATATCAGGAGGCACAGGAAAAGTCGGATCCTTCAATTATCTGACACAGTAAATAGAAATGAGGGGGGGTTAGTCACCAATGGCAACAATAACAGCTATAACAATAATAGCAATAACAGCTGGCCTGAAGGCAGAGATGACCTAGATGCTGACAACCTGCCACCTCCGCCCCCAGAGGTTCTGATGGACAATTCCTTTCAGAGAAATGACGGCATACCAGGAAATAAGGAAGGGTCACAGGAATATTCGGCTCTAAGTCTCCCAATAATAAACCAAAAGACTGGAGTCTCCCAGCGCCTCAAGGCATCCATGCAGAATGTGGAAGTGCTGCCAAACCGAGCCAGCATGAGGCCAAGATCGATCAGTATCTTGCCTGCCCGTCCTGTAAGGCAAGATGCTGTTATGGAGGCACAAGATACACAGCAGCAACCAGAAACTGATCTGGATCCAGAAATGGAGAATGTTAACTGTCTCTATCAACAGGCATGTAAGATGATTCACCTGCACAATGCAGGAGAAACTTCTGACAAGAGAGATAAAGCAAAATTAAGCGGCAGAGGACCTTCACCCCTTCAAGCCAGAATGGGGCAGAGATGCGGAGGTAATGAATTTTATGAATGTGAGATGTCCACTTACAGCCAGCCTGTGACAGCCCCACCTGTCTCTAGAGTCCGCCTACCACCATCTTGTCCTTCTGTGTGCCACAGATTTCCAAGCCCTCCTGCATTCAGAACTCAGTCCACATCTCGTCCGAGTTCTCCAAAAACAGTGACACGTGCCACAGATAATAGCACTGAAGAGATCATTCCGTCTGTGTCTTTTCGTGATGCCCGCTCAGTCTTCTGTCGAAAGGACTCACAAAACTCTCAGCCCTGCTTCCCCTCTGGAGGTTCTGTACTTCCCAAACTATGGGGAGAGGCCTCCCGAGGTCGGCTTCCCACGAGAGGGATAGACAACTCTACCCGTCGCACCCAATCAGAACAGAGGCCAAGTTTGACTTCCCATTCAGAGTTTTCCAAAGGTGGATGTTCAGCTTCTACCCAGGCCAAGGGGAGTGAGACTGTTACCACAGAATATACGTAAGTAATATCACAAAGTTGTGGGTCCAAATAAAACTTGCTCGTCTTTGTAGTTGCTTTATTGCTGAGAGAAATCTTGACCGGCTGGTTACTTATAGAATAGAATAATAGTAATACTTGGGGAAAGTGTGCCGCAGTGTCCATAGTTAGAAATGATGTGCTTTAAAACATGACTATGCCATAGGCTTCCATAAAGCTAAAGGTCTGTTGCTATATAAAACATTGACATATTTTGAAGCAGAGGAAGGGTTAGATCCTTGTGATTAGGGTATAATAATAAGTAAATGATATTAGCACATCTGACAATCTGCATTCCCAGCAAACACAAAATAAATAAGCCACACAAACTGGTTTATCTACTTGTATGTGTAGATGGCCTACTTAATTTGTGAAATAGTGCTCATGTTTTTGATTACCTATAATACCAATTGTCTTTCCTAATGAAGTTTTTATCAAGTTGTAAAACAAGGCGTATTGTCATTGTAATTGAATCATAAATCATTTGATGTTGGCTGCAAATTTGAAATATCATTGGTTCAAGCCTAAATCATACCCTCAACTTATGTTGTGAGAAAATCTATATAAACTATATAAATTACTAAGAGCATAAGACAAAATGTGCATGCCTATTGTAACAATAATCTGTTGATTCTTATTAGGATGAAAAGGCCTTTGTTGTAGCATTTCTGCCCTTTCACATTCTCTGAAACTGAAAGCATTCAACAGTTTCTCGAGGCAAAATGACAAACTGGATCTACTGAACAACATTACATTACATTTAGCTAACACTTTTGTCCAAAGCGACTTACGGTGAAATAATTTTACGTGCAAAACAATAGCTTCAAATAAGCCAAACCAATGTCAGTGCAACATACAGAAACAATAGAATAAAAACTCCATCATAAGCTAAAAATAAGCCAACCAGTGCCACATAGAGAAATAAGAATTTTCTTTGATTTATTTATTTTTGTTATTGGCCAAGGTGCTGTAAAAACAGATGGGTTTTCAGTCTGCGACAGAAGGTGTGGAGACTGTGTGCTGACCTGATATCAATGGGGAGCTTGCTCCACCATTTTGGAGCCAGGAAAGCAAACAAGCGTTTTTTATTTGAGGGGTAACTGAGTATCTGGGGCGAGCTGGGGTGTATGCTTTGTGTAAGGCTTGGATGTAGGAAAGGCCTGATCCATTCACAGCACAGTAAGCCAGCACCAGTGTCTTGAAGCAGATTTGGGCAGCCACTGGTAACCAGTGAACGGAGCAGAGGACTGTTGTAGTTGGTCATCCAGTGTCACACCCAGATTCCTTGCAGTCTGAGTCTGAGTGGAAAGGAAAGAAAAGTACATTTGATCTTTTCGAGGTTAAGTTTCAAGTTGTGTGCGGACATCCACTGAGAGATTTCGGCCAAACAAGGAGAGATTTGTGCCACCTGGAATTCGGACCTGGGAGTGAATGACAGAGCCAAGTAAATTGGACAGAGAAAAAAGGAGGGGACCCAGTGGTGAGTTGACAGGTGTCCGACAGAGACCCTCTTCAAGTTACCCTGTAGGTCCTTTAGGTAGGATTTGAGCAGGGCGAGAGCAGAGCTTGAGACTCCCAGTTCTTGAAGGGTGCATAGGAGGATCTGGTGGTTCATTGTGTCAATCACAGCAGAAAGGTCCAGAAGGATGACAATAGAGGAGAGGGAGCCTGCTCTAGCAGTGTGAAGTTTCTTAGTGACAGCGAGGAGTGCAGTCTCAGTTGAGTGACCTGCCTTGAAACCAGATTGGTGCGGCTCAAGAAGGTTGTTCTGGGGAAGGTAAGACGAGTGTTTATTAAAGACCGTAGGCTCAAGAATTTTGGAAAGAAATGGAAGAAGAGAGACAGGTCTGTAGTTGTTCACTTCACTTCTACATGTAAGAAGACAATGAGAACAAGACAATTGCCTGTCAAATTTCATTTGGTCATATATAACAAGCTTTTTAAAATGCTTTATTCTGTGAAAGGTGGCTTTAAACGTACGAGTAGATACCTAGAATAAAAAAAGGGATGAGACCTATATATAAGCTACTCTGCAGTTGACAGGAGAATGGAGTAGAGTAGGGATTGTAGGTGGAAACAGATAATGTACATCCACACAAAAACAAACTAACAAAAAAATGTGATACAGAACAAGGGGCATGAGGAAAGAAGCAGCACACCCATTCCAAACATTGGGCTGCAGATAAGGGGTAAACACAAAAAATATTTGTACTGTTCAAAACTGGAAACTGCCCCATACCCTAGACCCCCGGGACTCCAAAGTCCCATGTTATTAATAGCAATTTACAACACTCACGTGCAATATGAACTGAAGCATTGTAATGTAAACTGGTACTTTCGTGAAACTGAAACAAAAACTTGTGAGAGACAATTAAAAGAGAATTGTCAAAAACTTGACTTTCAGTCCCTAATATGGGTCAAGCTTCAAAAAATGTATCCTACACTTCATTAGACACTCCGTCGCCCAGCCCTGCATAGTGGAGATAGGTCAGGAGTCTGTAGCCTTTTATTATTATTTATTTAGTTTATAACAGTTTTAAAATGGATTATTTATATCCCTGTGAGGCTATACTTTTATATCGATTACCAGTAGATATTTAGTTACTCTGCTTTTATTACAAAGTGTTTCTAATTCAAACCTACAGTCACAGTGCCCAGTTATATGTTACCAGCTCACCTCCTCTCTGTAGAGAAACCACATGGTCTAATCCAGATTGGATTAGCCCTCTGACCCCACATAATCAACTCATGAGCTAAAACTCCTTTACCCCTCCTTTCTTGCTCTCCTATAGGCCGGGCAGCCCACTGAGAAGAGGTGAGGACACCCAGTTGGATCCAAGTGCCGCTGTGACGACAGCCTAAAGCCCAGCTGTGATTGGTCAGGGTTGCAATAGTAAAAAAGAAGGTGGGATATGAATGGAGGAAGGAATTATGGATTAGCAGGATTCTGAGGTTAAAACACTTTCTCTTTCCTTTCCTTTTTTTCTAAGTGGATGTTCGATGCATTTATAATGTTAATTCAAGCAGTTGTTAAGGTACTGCATATTTCTCTCTGATTGATTTCTGAAAACATTGTGAGAAATGTCATATCTATTTTTAGAAGGGTATACTTAATCTTAATGTATATGTTGAAATATATAATCTACTTTTATTTGATTGAAGTTAAAGATACATGTACAAATATTGTTATACCAGCCATTGGCACCTCCAAATGTCCTCTCAGCTCTCTGTTTAACATCAAAGTTGGGAGAACAGTTTCAGATGTGGGTCTGCTTTAAATTGCTATACCAAAATCAAAGAGTATGCATTTGATTAACATAATAATCAGATCTACTTGTGTGTTTTTGTATGTATTCTGTTTTGTGTTTGGACGGTTTGTACTAGCTTCCCATGTGTTTTACCCATGTTTTCTACCTCAACTGTGTTCCAATAAATGAAAAGGATCTGCCCAAAAGTCTTATCAAGTCTTTTCTCAAAAATGCTGTTATGGAAATGTTATTACATACCTGTCAACATTCGAATTTCAAAATAAGGGAATTTTTGGGGGGACTCCATATTTTAACAGCTCTCTGCCACCCAGCCCCCACCCATATAATGTAAATGTACCACATAAAGGACGGGTATATACATTCAGGAAATACATGTTTATTTTAATGTATGTATTACTTGTACAGACATGTTTATAACATGTATGTATTTTATTTATTAGTTATTATCATCAATTTATTTGATGAGTTGTGTGGCTTTTGTTTTCCCCGACGAATAATTCCTTGCGATGGCAGAGTCGGGAAACATGTCCGCTACACTGCGACTGAAATCATCACAGAAGCTGAAGGCTACATTATGTTTGGCGCAAAGCATCGACATCTTTCCCTCAGCTTTGGTCACTTGGTTTGCCTCCGAAACAATTCTTATCACACATGAAGTCGTTGACAGTGCATGTGGATGCTTTTTCATGCTGGCGAACACCGCTTTTTCCGCCATGTGCAAAGCTAAAATCTAAATGTCACACTTTACAAAAAGCATTAGTTTTCCCGACTCTGCTTTTAATAAATAAGGGAAGGTCTCCTCCCATTTGTTCAGGTACTTACATAAAGTTTAAACTTTTTTAGCAGGTACAACTGCGTCTCCATCTATCTCCCGTTCACTGTGACTCTCATCCATATGCTTTCGTCTTCTTCTGTGTTATTTTTCCCGTTTTCTTCTTCTTCTGTGTGTTTACTGGCAGATAACATTTTCCAGCTCATGTTAAACATAATACTGCCACCTGCTCTATCGGAGGCCACTGTACACTTTTTTTAATTAGGCCTTTTTTTTTAAAGGTTAAAAATACGGGATAATTACGGGAAAATATTTAAACGGGAGGAAAACGGGATAGAAGGAAAAATACGGGTTCAGTAATCCAGCATTTAATAATGAACTTCCAAAAAGATGGGAACCTTGCACAAGACACATTTTATTAAAATAATGTTCAAAATTGAAGCAGAGGGGTCCGGGATATCCTGACTTTAGTTCCCGGGTCAAGATCCAAAAACATTGGATCCTACTTTAATTTTGTAATGCGATTGGATTGTGTTATTTGTTGCACATTGCTTACGGAGTAAATGCCAACATTTTAGTAAATTAGGCTTATAAATGGATGGAGTGCTTCCTTAAAGATAACCTGTGGAGTGTACTTGTAAATAAACACATGCCATATATGTTCTAGTAGAGCTGGAGACATATACGACTTAAAATAACAACCCTCACACTAGAACACAGGTTTGTTCTATATATATTATAACCACTACGCATCCCAGACATCACCCTGTTCTCCAGTCACCATTAACCCAAATCACTTCCACAGTCTCCATCATGATGACTACATTACTTCTTGAATATTCCCTCCTTTATAGTACTGGAAGTGTCTCACTTATGGTTACAAAAGATTCAGTGGGATGTTTAAGTTTAATTAGGTGGGAAATTAATGTGAATTATATGACACTACAGCATATAGGAGCTAATGATCAACACATAGGAGCTGGGATTCAACACGCGGAATTGAATTGAATATTGTTATGGATCTTTGTGTAGAAATGCTGCCATCTATTGTCTTGCATTTCCAAGAGGACCATCTATTTAAATTCCTTGGTTGTGAGCTTTCATAATTTGACTAACTTCTGATCTGATCTTCTTATTTGATCCTTTCTTTTTCTTTTCTTTTCCTTTCCCCTTTTCTTTTGTCTGCCTTCATACATGATACATTTTCCATTTTAGAATTGCCTCTAACTTCTTCTTTGCAAAACTTGTATTTCTTTTATACAAATTCTTTATAAGAGTTTTGCATTTTCAAGATGACCTATAATAAGTGTCCTGAATGTGCTTCAGGGGGTCCTTAACAAAATGAAGAATTATTAAAATGTCCAACCACAAGGAATTATCATTGCCATTTTATATGGCATAAAAAAATGACCTTTTCTTTCCTTTTCATGAAGTCAATATTCAATGTTATCTTCCCACAATTAGAAATGTAGACCCCACTTTTATCAGGTTTTTGGCTCTCACATGTATCTGTGCAAGTCTGTGGAATGTTTGAGCACTCGTGAACTAAGTTATTGCTTTTGTTTACAACACTGAAGCTTTACTTTATCCTAAATGTCCTTGTGGACCTGCTCACAAAACCTCAGCTGCTAAAACAAACACTCTCTAATCCATAGGATACGATGAAATGGTGGTGAGGAATAATGGATTACAATCATTTGCATTCTTACATGTCATTCCTCTTACTCCTTTGTGCAAATTGCAAAATTTCTATTCAGTACACCTGATGTATCTTGTACAGTATTACCCCATCCATCTTTGGATGTTGACCATACTGCCTTACTCCAGCTTCCACTCCAGGGGAACTGAGTGTTTTCCTCTCCTCTGATCTGTTTTGCATATTGTTAAAGGAGAGGGACAGGTTATTACATCACATAAATCAAATTTAATGTGGTAGTTCATTGTCTATACGATGTGCGCGCCACCGGGAGGCTGAGCTGCTGGCTGGGATTTCCTTATCAAGTTGACACTCATTGGCTCATGAAGGTTGTAAAAAACCCATGTAAGCTCCGATGATTGGTTCAAATGAAATGTTAATCTAACGCTAAGAGTCCATGCTACAAACAGGAAGTGTCTGAACCGCGACGAGCGCACAAGGTATTAAGTTATGACTGTTTATGATCGCACAATGTTAAAAATCGATCAGCTGATTTCACAGATTGCAACACCTGTTCATGGGCTTTTATCGATGTGACGATGTTCACAGTGGATATCTACCGGAAACGAACGTGTGGACATCTGGCAATGGCTTAGTAGCGGTTTTTTTAAATATATTGCTGAAAAGAGGATATTTATGAGGCTTTATAGGTAAGTGGGCTCATAGTTATGATTTTGATTTTGAGTGTGCTTGCTAGTTTGAGGAGCTGATTGTACCTGCTGTTGTGATTTTCATCTCAATATCTAAATAGACGAGATTCTAATCAAATCAAATGTATTTATATAGCCCAATATCACATATTATACATTTGTGTCAGTGTGCTTTACAGACTGTACAGGTTACGACATCCTCTGTCCTTAGACCCTCGCATCGCACAAGGAAGAACTTCCTAAAAGAAACCCCATAATTAAAGGGGGAAAAATGGAAAAAACCTCAGGGAGAGCAACCGAGGAGGGATCCCTCTCCCAGGACGGACAGACGTGCAATAGATGTCGTGTGTACAGGATAAACAACATAGTACAAATACAACATTTGACAGAACTTATGTTGTGTTGAAAAAGTGAAAGTATGGATGAATTCAGGAAAATGTCAAAAAGGCTTCCCAGTTTCCAGCAGGACCAGGGCAGCAGGCGCAGCCACGATTCTTGATCCTGACGTAAACTTTATCAGTGGCAACCTGTCACATGAGAGACACAGAAACTCCGGGGATGATGAGTTAGTAACAATCCTTTGGTCTATTACTAAGTCCGTTGAAATTGTTGGTCTGTAGATGATTATAAATAATATACTTGTACTATAGCAGGGGTCACTAACTGGCGGACCGTGGTCCGAGTCCGGACCCAGACACTGACCTATCCGGACCCGGACCTATAATCAGTAAATTATTGAGGGATTTTCAATTTTGACGGGGCATTTCTATTTTAACCGGCGCAGCTTTTCTCGTATTTACGGCACTGGTTTAGCGGTTCAGGTAACTCACAGACCAATTGCATTTGAGTTAAGCCATCCCACGTGATGCTACACAGCCAATCAAATCTGAGCATTCCAGGCGGCAAACATTGTGACTCTGAATAGACGGAATCGGAGTTTCGGGCTTCCGGTGGAATCGCAATGCATGCTGGTGTGACAAGCCTAGAAAAGTGAGCACCAACTCTACAAGGGCCGCCATATTGGATTTCTTCTCTACATTGTACTTAGCTTATTCTTCAAGCGTGTTTACATTGTATTTAGCTAGTTTTTAGTATGTAATCATCGCTCTTCTAGTTATGGGATTTGGACACCGACATTGTGTGATGAAAGGATGTTCAAACAGTGGGAAAAAGGTTAAATAAATGGGCAGAATCTCATTGTGAGCTTCACGATTGCAAAAATTGCGACTGCAAGCCCCCGTTCGAACTATTTCCATTTCCAACAGCACTAAAGAACAAAAACAGAAGGTTAGCATGGACCAAAGCTGTAAAGAGACAGGATTACAATGGGAAGTCTTGGGAGCCCAAGAAATGTTCACGGATTTGCAGTGAACATTTCATGCAAGGAAAACCAACAAATGAATTCCCTGATCCTGAACTCGACCTGGGGTATGTAGTCTATCTACTTGATTTATATATTGACAAATGTACTTTCTATATATTGAGTTTTATAATAATTAACAAACACAAGTTAGGTATATATTTATAATAGCTTACCCTGCAACACAACTGCAATAAGCACTTATGATATCGCCAGTTTTCTTGACTGCGCAGATCCATGCCGAACGTGGCGTATGGGAGATTTTCATTGAATGAGTACATTTTGCTTTCACAAAGCTATACTCAGAATCTGCGAGAGGATTGAAAGATATTTGTTTCAACCAGCCAGAGTCAAACAGTCTAAATGCTTTGCCTTCTTTGTATTCGTTCAAAGTTTGTTTATGAAACTCGACATCGTTCCCTGGGTGGTCAGACATTAAAAATAATGTTATATCACTGAGGTATATCGGCGGCCAAGAAGTCATGCTGTTGTTTTCATTGACCCAGCCATCCTGCAATGTCAAGGGATCATGCACTGAAACGCCACTCGGTATAACCAAAAGCTTAGTCTTTTCTTTTTCTGTGATTGAAAGTCTTTCGTTAGCTGTTGGTTGCTCCTCAATGCCCATCTCTGATGCAGCAAACACCCTGGCAATAAGCTCCAGTTTTGTTCCTGAAACCTTTAAATTCCGCTTGCGGCAAAATACTTTCATATGGCGGCCCTTGTAGAGTTGGTGCTCACTTTTCTAGGCTTGCCACACCAGCATGCATTGCGATTTCACCGGAAGCCCGAAACTCCGATTCCGTCTATACAGACAGATGAGAGGCGAGAGGCGAGTGACAGATGGAAAGACGAGTTAGCGATACAGGGAGAGAAGACGGAGAAAGGGAGAGAAACACAGACGAGTGAACGGCAGACAGGGAGAGAACAATAACTACTCATGGCGCTCTCCAAGAAGAGAAAAGTCAACAGAGCTTTCAACCCAGAATGGACTCATTCATGTTCATCCTTCCCACTGGAGCACAACACCAGTGTCTCATATGCTCAGAGACCGTGGTGCTCATTAAAAGTGGTGATGTGAAACGCCACTATGAGACAAAGCACAACGTTTTTGACCAAACATACCCACTCCAGTCTGAACTGAGGGCACAGAAAATAAGCACTCAGAGCCCAATATGGATTTGATTTGTGACAAAATAAAGCCTGTCAGCATCATCAGCCACAGAGAACAGTTTAGGATTAAACTGTTCAATTAAGATGTGTTGAGACTGATTTATTCTAACATTGGTTGAGAGTTAAATCAAGATGTAAAACAGTTAAAGAAAAAGGGAAACTCAAGCTGCTGCTACACTTTATTTTATTGTTCTAAAATTAAGCACTTTATTAAAAAAGCCAAAAGTGATTTTTACTTATCCCAGACCATAGACAGTTTAAATGATCCTAGGAGATTTTGGAAAACCATCAATTCTCTCTCTGCCAGCTCTTGCTCCTTAGAGCTGCCTCCTAACATTGTTGTTGACTGTGTCAAATAAGTCCAAGATGCTTTTTTTATGATGTTTGTCACGGTGGGGAAAAGGTGAGGACTCAAATGCAAGACGAGGAGATTAACAAAAAGAGGGCTTTATTCCAAAAAGCTTACAAAATAACAAATGCAAAAGGTAAAAAGTAAACTGAAAAGACAAACCAGGATGACACGGGGAGCACGGGGAGACATCTGCAAGTGTGACACTTAGATGACGATCTGACAAGGAACACTGGGAAAGACAGGGATATATACACACAGACACTAAACGAGGGGAACGTGACACAGCTGGGGAGAGAAGCTAAAACACAAGGGCAAGGTGAATGGACACAGGAGGAACAAATCAACAGTCACAGAGGGAAAACACAGACAGGAAGTACAACTAGACATGACATAAGGGGGAGTGAACACTTCAAAATAAAACAGGATATACAAAAATCCCGATCATGACAGTTTTATTTTGACTGTTGCCTCTGTGTTTAGTGTCCTGTAAGTATGTAACTTATATGGTGCTGTTGCCATTTGATCAGGTCTCTCTTGAAAATGTCTCAATGAGATGTCTTTACCTGTATAAATAAAAGCTAAAAAAAAAATATATATATATATATATATCTGATCTGGCAGCGGAAGAGCAGCTCAGCAGTTAAGATTTTTTTGGTTGACAAGAAGGTAGCCGTTCAAGGACAAGCGTGTGATAGATCACAGTGTTTCCCCTACCATCGCAGCGCCCTGCCAACGGAGCCCAGCGCCCTGCCTGAAATTCAAGGTGTTTTTTTTTCATTTTTCTCGAAAAAAATGTTTTATTCACAACTCACTTTTCACGTTCACAGGTGCTCTTTTATTAAATAAACTAAACGCTTATGTTATTGATCTAATGTATGTGCACGTTTCAGTTTGTACTGTCTACTTTGCGCTTTCACATTCTCTCCTTCGTCTCCGTTTTGCAAAGGGCGGGGCTTCGCAGCTGACACACACACGTGCGCAGACACCTACAGAGCAGAAGAAAGGAGAGGGGAGAACTAAATGGAAACCGCGCCACGCTCGCGCACGCAATCCTGAATGACCCTTTGGTCACCTACGTTTTGCTGTTAGGAGACAGTATAAAGTTGTTGACAGTCAGTATTCATGTGGAACAGAATGAGCTGCTGCTTTTGAAGGCAGTACAACATATCTTTCTGCAACAGGATATATCTATTATTTCAACAATGAGTCAGAGAGCGAAATTCATATCAATCAGGTCAACTCTGTTATAATGCTGAGCTCTGTTTGTGCTGGCAGTAGTTTTCATTTCAATGCAGTTCAGGTTGACAATTGACTTAATCATTATCAGTATGCTCACTGCTTTCTGCTGGCACACAGGTGCATTTTGTTTTCCAATTTACACATTCAGACATAACAATGATGTATTTATGACTAAGACAGAAACAAATAGTCCTCTACTTAAAAGAGAAGACTCATCTGCTTCATTGATCAAAACCCATGTCGGCAGGCACACATGCACACAGAGTCAGAGGCTACTGGACTGGATGAGCACATCAGTGATAAACGTTCACACTTTTGGGCTTCAGTAACTTGCCCAACTTCGACATGTTGACCGCAGCGGCCGGGGATCGAACCACCGGCATTGTTTGCCAATGTCACTGATTGTGTTATTATTTTTGCAGCCTACATAGAGTTGTATAAAATGTCAATCAAAGGCACATTTTAACCTTCATTTTAAATTATTTACCTCGCTTTTTATTATCCTTTAATTTGATCCTGAATTGCAGTGTCTGTTTCAATATGAGCGCGATAGATGAATAATTGATAATCATTCTGAGGTTTAATAATGATGACTGAGATATTACCTTGCCTATAGGTTACAGGTACAGTACATGTGATGAATTAGCGGTATGGCTGCTATAAATATTCACAGCAGTGCATAACAGCTTCTCCGGTGCTGTTGGACAACCTCGTTGGTTCAAAAGAAAATGAAACTGCATTTTCTTTTCACATTTTCACATTGACCAATGAGTAATGAGTAAACTCATGCAATACCAGTCAGCTTCAGCTGCTATCAGTAACAGAATCTGCACATATCCTAATGTATAGGTTGATGCAAAATAATGAGTGGACGTTGTCAAAGCATGATCCAATCTAAATGAGCAGCTTAGGTTCAGCGCCTTTTTGATTTGATTTTGATCAGAGATACAGGGATACACTTCAGATGATGACTGTTAAACACAATGCTGCAATATCTTCAACATACATGTTAAAATGTTAACAATGTTAATGTTATGTTAATATCTAAGCAGTAGTTATTACTTCAGGAGAATGAATCATTCGTGTGCAGATGAGTTAAATGTCACTTGGCGGAATCGTAGTTTGTTTAGTCGAGAAGGAGCTGACATGGGCTGGTGTTTTACTTCCAGCTGGACCAACACATTAGCAGCAGTCTGTGGATTGTGGGCAGTGTCAACTTGTCTCTGATGGTCACTGTGAAACAGGCTAATGAATCATCAGAGACATGTAGACACACCTCAAAGGTTGCAGAAGAGTGAGGCTGTGTTCTGTTTACTGCCATTTGTCATTTCAAGGAGGAGCAGTGGGTTGCGTTGTGGAAAGGTTTTGGTTTTCCCTGGTCAATATAACTGTAACATCATGAAAATTATGAGGACAACACCAATTTAATGTCTGATAATGAACAGAGGTATGAGTTTAGGGGCATAGAAGAGCTGTTATACATATGCTCTGTCCCTGCAAATATGGAGAGTTCAGACTTGTCAAGTAGATGTCTGGCCTTAATGAACTTTAGAAAGAATGCAAACATTTTGATACAGAGGGAAATGTCAATACAAAGACAAAATGCTATACTCAGTGAGCTGTAATCCATATTAGGAGTGAAACATTCCTGGAGAAGGGCAAGGCTCATTCAAGCAAACAGGCATTTATCAATAGGTAACTTAACTTTAAGTCCTACTATAATCTAACCAAAAAGCTCAATGGCTCCTGCAAGACATTGTTTTACATCCTGACACAATGTGCTGCAGTGAAGCTAATCCTTGTCTATCAAATTACTAAGATTTTGGGGAGATGGAAGCACATAATAAATTACTTCGAGCACAAATCTATTCCTACCCCACACATCCCTCCAGCTCCACACCAAGGTCAACGGGGAGGATGATAATGACCAGAAGTGACATGAGAGGGGTGAGCAAAGTATAACAGAACGCTGAAAAATTAACTTTAAGGCAACCAAAATGTTAAAATGAATTTTTATTAACTGAAAACACATGAAAGTTGTAACATAGAGAGCACCCAGACCAGACAACACCGTGGTAGCGGCCTGTCAATCTCAAGATAACCCCGCCCTAAAGCATACGCTGCTTTGACGACTATTTTACTCTAAATGGGACGATCCTCTACAAAACGAACATCAGGCTGTATTGAAGACTTAATTGGTTGAGACCATAAACTCATTATTAAAAAAGGTTCACTGAGGAAACAAATGAAGTGATAAGTAGGCTCATTTTATCTTAGACTTCTAGACAATAGGACTTATTTTTGCATCAAGAGTAGTTGCCCATTAATCATCAGGTGGAACCTCAGCTGACACGAAATTGTAGATGTTACATTTTTCATTTCATCGCAGTACTTTAAGGACTTTGCATCCATGTTGGCATACAAGTTCTTGGGGTAGGATCATTGAAACAAACCATCTTTAATTTTATCTTTACTTTTTAGTAGTTTTTATCAACAAATAACACCAAATGGCCTTTTGTGCTGAATACAGCAGCTTTTCTTAGAGCGCAGACACATGTTATTGAGAGGATACTCATATTTGTGTTTGATGCAAAATTATTATCATATAGTATGTACTATTCACTCTACTTGTCTGCTCTGTTGGTCTGCGGGCAGAATTACAAAACTGTAATATCAAGCACATTAATTGAGTCGGCATGATAGCTAAGAGGCTGTTCTGCAAAACATATTCAACATCAAATACACTTTCATTGGGTTAGGGTTATTGTAATCATGTATTAGATTCACTACCAAGGACTAAGCTTATAACAGGATGGCTCTTCAATTTTGACTATGCTAATTACAGGCTGAATATGATTATGTTAATTTCATCCACTTTCAAACCCTACACTCTGTGGCGGTTGGCAGGGATTCAACTGAAATACTGATAATTCAGCCCGACTTTTGCCTGCACACAGTGAGGGGCTTGACATTTTAGATGCATAATGCTGCAAACAATGCATTGAACAGCTTTGGGTGTTAATACCTTTAATAAGGTAATAAGGTCATGAGGTCATGAGGGGTCATAACAGTATTTACATACGGGATGAAGGCTGACTGGGGGCATAAAGCAAATATACGCTGCTTATACCCTCTGTTCTTACAAACTCTTATCACAATTGTGTGTGTGCATTTGTAATTTCATATTAAAAGACTGCATTTGTAGAAAAAATGTGTAACATCATTTATTTTTGCAAGGAATTCAAGGAAACAAATGCCAGATTTTGAAGGCGGCTTTGCTTTTGTCCGACCTTTGTCCTCTGCGATGCAAGGAGTTGTGTACCAAACATACACTAAACACAATGATTATAATCACAAGTTATAATGACTATATCACTCCTCTCATCTCAGCAGCTGCACAACTATGACTTCAAAGAATGCTCTTTACTGTTATGGTGTTTAAACCACAGATTTGATGTTAATAATGTCTCAATTGGTAATGATTTAACTTGAACCTCCGGAATTTCTAAAAACATCTGTAACTCCTGAAATATATCTAGACTGTTTTAATGCAATCAACCTTAACCAACTAACTTCAACAATCTCACCGTCTAAACCATCAACCTGTCTTTTAGACCCGATTCCAACTAAACTGTTTAAAGAAGTTTTACCCTGAATTAACACCTTGTTATTAAATATGATCAACCTGTCTCTATTATCTGGCTACGTACCAAAATCCTTTAAAGTAGCTGTAATAAAACCACTTATTAAAAAGCCTAGTCTTGATCCAGAGGTTTTAGCCAACCATAGGCCGATATCTAACCTTCCCTTTTCTCGCTAAGATCCTTGAGAAAGCAGTCGCAAAACAGTTATGTGATTTTTTTACATAATAATAGTTTATTTGAGGTTTTTCAATCTGGATTTAGAGTTCATCATAGCACAGAGACGGCACTGGTGAAAGTTACCAATGACCTTCTATTGGCATCAGACAAAGGACTTGTCTCTGTTCTTGTCTTGTTAGACCTCAGTGCTGCTTTCGACACTGTTGATCATGACATTCTACTACAGAGACTAGAACATTGTGTTGGCATTGTCTTGGAGTTCCGCAAGGTTCTGTACTTGGACCGATTCTATTCACCTTATGTATGCTTCCTTTGGGCAATATTATAAGGAACCACTCTATAAACATAAGTTAAACATTGTTATGCGGATGATACCCAATTATATCTATCAATTAAACCAGATGAAACCAATCAATTGACTAAACTTAAAGCATGCCTTAAGGACATAAAAACTTGGATGTCTAGCAACTTTTTGATGATAAACACAGACAAAACTGAAGTTATTATACTTGGCCCTAAACGCCTCCGAAACGCATTTTCTAATGACATAGAAGGTCTGGATGGTATTAATTTGGCCTCCAGCACCACCATAAGGAATCTTGGCGTTACCTTTGATCAGGATCTGTCTTTTAACTCCCACATAAAACAAATCTCAAGGACTGCCTTCTTTCATCTACGTAACAATGCAAAAATAAGACACATCCTGTCTCAAAATGATGCAGAAAAACTAGTCCATGCATTTGTCACTTTAAGGCTGGATTACTGCAACTCATTGTTATCAGGTTGTCCCAAAAAGTTGCTTAAGACTCTTCAGTTGATCCAAAATGCAGCGACATTTGTAATGACAAGAACAAGGAAACGGGATCATATCACTCCTGTATTAGCTGCACTGCACTGGCTCCCGGTAAAATACAGAATAGAATTCAAAATCCTTCTCCTGACTTACAAAGCAATTAATGGTCTGGCTCCAGCATATCTTAAAGATCTCATAGTACCTTATAAACCAACTAGAGCATTACGCTTCCAGACTGCAGGGTTACTTGTAGTTCCTAGAGTCTCTAAGAGTACAATGGGAGCCAGAGCCTTCAGCTATCAAGCTCCTCTCCAGTGGAACCAGCTTCCAGTTCGTGTTCGGGAGGCAGACACCCTCTCCACATTTAAGAGTAGGCTAAAGACTTTCCTTTTTGATAAAGCTTATAGTTAGGGCTGGCTCAGGTTTGACCTGGATCAGCCCCTAGTTATGCTGCTATAGGCTTAGACTGCTGGGGGACACCTCCCTGCTCTCCTCCTTCTCTTCTTGTCTCCTCCCCTCCCTCTCTCTTCTTCTCCCTCTCTATCTATATGCATTTATGTAAATGTATGTTACTAACTCATCATCCCCGGAGTTTCTGTGTCTCTCATGTGCCAGGTTGCCACTGATAAAGTTTACGTCAGGATCAGGAATCGTGGCTGCGCCTGCTGCCCTGGTCCTGCTGGACACCGGGAAGCCTTTTTGACATTTTCCTGGATACATCTTTCACTTTCACAACATAATTTCTGTCAAATGTTGTATTTGTACTATGTTGTTTATCCTGTACACACGACATCTATTACACGTCTGTCCGCCCTGGGAGAGGGATCCCTCCTCAGTCTATCCCTGAGGTTTCTTCCATTTTTCCCCCTTTAATTGTGGGGTTTCTTTTAGGAAGTTTTTCCTTGTGCGATGCGAGGGTCTAAGGATTTAGGGTGTCGTATCCTGTACAGTCTGTAAAGCACACTGAGACAAATGTATAATTTGTTATATTGGGCTATACAAATAAATTTGATTTGATTTGATTTGATGCACCCAGAGAAAAGGGAAGGCCAGATTGAGAATGAGTGTGGGTATTACACTGAGCGGCTGTCTAAATTAGTTATGTTGTACACATTCTCACATTAGTTCACCGGTCTGACTGCAGTGTGAGACCAGCCTAAAGCAGGCGTTAACCAGTATTTACAACAGTACTGTAACACACAGAAAGCAATGGGCTGCATGTTGGTAAAGCCCAAATGTCTTGTCTGTCTACCTAATGTTTTTAAATGTATATTTTGCTTCATCATTTATACTCTGTTGCACTTTGAGTTTTGTTTATTCAAATGAAAAGTGCACTTATAAATACAATTTATTATTATTATTATTATTATTATTATTATTATTATTAAAAGAAAAAAAAACAGAATGTAAAAAAAAGAGGTCATGTAAAAAGGTCAATCGGTCCAAGGTCTCTGCTTTGATCGCCGCTGAGTCAGTCTTCATTTACATAATGTTAAAAATAGACATGTCATGCAAAGAGTGAAGAGGTTGCTGAGCTCAACACAGACTGGATACTCAGGAGAAAAGTGATGATGAGGTGTCGGCTGTCTTCATTTATTTATTTCTGAATTGAGAGTATATGAAACCCACACAATTGCTCAATTTGTAGAAGATTGGCATTGGTTGGGGTTAGGGGTTAGTCTAAAATTCCAGATCAAACTAAATGGCAAAATAATCTATGTATGGCCCCTATCAGTGTAAAAATTCATGTGTGTTCATTCCACTCTCAAACCTTTATTCAATATTTTATATAAGTTGCAAACCAAAGAGACACTAAACATCGAGAGCCAATATCTAACGTCAACTTCCAGCGTCTGTTACAGTAGTTTGTAAACCTCATTCAAAATCAGTTTGCCATAATGAGTATCTCTCAAGAACTGTGGAATAACTTCCGGTTATGGCGGCGATGTGAACGGCAGCATAATTTAGAGCAGAGGTCTCCAACAGGGGGGTAGGAATCCGCGGAGGTACTACAGGGGGGTGGCAAAATATTTGGTTGATTAGACTTTTCTTTTTTTTCATACTGTAGCGGACGGATAAATGGAGGCAGAAGACGTTATCTCTATCTCTATCTCTTATGCTCTAGAGCTCTCACAATACTTCACAAATACCACGTAATCTTTCTTGTTTAGTCCTTGCGTTTTTGACCTCCACCCGAGATGCCAACATAAAAAATTGTGTTCCAAATGTCACCTAAAAAGGCAGAGGAGAAAAAGAAAATTGATGAGGGGAGGGAGCCTGTGTCGGCTAGCATTAGCATGGCTAGCACCAAAGACGCTGGCAGCTGCTTGGACAGTCTGGTTTTTGTGAGCGATGGAAAAAAGAGTTGACGTGATACCCAAAGCATTTGCTGCCCATCTAATCCAAATAGATTATCTATTGATAAAATGAAGGGGAGGCTAAAATCTGACACTGATTGAGTCAAAAATGAGATACGGGATGTTTTATCCTCCAACCCTGAAGGTAGATACCCGCAGTGGGGCGACAAGAACGTTTGAGTCAGTTGAAGTGGCAGAGTGATTCCTTCGCAGACATAATCTATCAAGATATACCAATGGACCATTCAATATATTACCGACTCCTTTGTCTACTCTTTATTATCAGTTGCCTTTGTTTTGAAATAGGAGAAGCAAAAGAACAAGGAGTAGCCTTAACATTAACACAAACAAACAGCTTTCAGACAGGTGACGTAATCAGGAGCATACACAGCTAAGGATCAGGACACTTTCACCGAGAAAAGAACTTACACTGGATCGGGTCCGATTTCAGGTTTTCATCAGTGGGTGTGAAGTGATAAGCTAAAGTGCACTCATGAGAAGTATGGAAATGCCCATTTTATTATTTTTTTATCCCTTTATTCTCTCATTCTCATCGTGAATTGTTGGAATAAAAAGTATGTGTATCTAAAAAATGTGTACACTATTTATTTTACGTTGAAGGGTTTTATCTTTATTGTTGCAGTCCGTGTATGAAAATACAAATAGTCAGAACAATGGGATGTCTGGCTTGGAATATTAGAGGGGCAAACAATTTTGTGAAAAGGAAACATATTATATATATATTGATTATATATATATATTGATTTAGCCTTATTTCAAGAGACACATCTGACAGAGCATTTTAAATTAAAGGTAGGTAGGTGGGTAGGTTGGTACTTTATTGATCCCAAGTTTTTGGTTTGAATGTTTGAAATGTTTGCTTCATCCCTGCCATCACCGAGAGGAGTTGTACAGTCTTATGGCCAGGGGGACAGAAGAGTTCTTGAGCCTGTCTGTGGAGCAGGACAGGGTCCTTCTCTCTGCCACTGTCACCAGGGAGTCCAGCTCTGTGCCCACTACAGAGCCAGCCCTCCTCACCAGTCTGTCCAGCCGCCCAGCTTCCCTCTTCTTGCTGCTTCCTCCCCAACACACCACAGCATAGAAGAGAGCACTGACCACCAAAGACTGGTAGAACAGTAACAGCAGTTTTTTTGCAGATTTTGAAGGACCCCAGCCTTCTCAGGAAGTACAGACGACTCTGCCCTTTCTTGTGAAGAGTGTTCATATTTGCCGTCCAGTCCAGCTTGTCGTCCAGCTGCAGGCCCAGATATTTGTAGGACCTGACCACCTCCACATCGACCCCCTCGATGGACACAGGTTGCAGGTGTGACCTGATCCTTCGGAAGTCCACCACCATCTCCTTGGTCTTGGAAGTGTTCAGCTACAGATGGTTCGACTTGGACCACCTCACAAATTCCTCCACCAGGTTCCTGTACTCCCCCTCTTGTCCAT
This sequence comes from Cottoperca gobio, assembly GCF_900634415.1. NCBI lineage: Eukaryota > Metazoa > Chordata > Actinopteri > Perciformes > Bovichtidae > Cottoperca > Cottoperca gobio. Next base: position 19,331,453 of record NC_041378.1, on the reverse strand, counting down.
TCCTGACACAGCCGACTATCACAGTGTCAAGAAAGCTATAGCCACATATTATTTTCATCATATACATCCCACGCTAGAGGAGGAGGAAATACTATTTCATAGGTTTGTCACATTTCAGGTAAAATTGGTCACCAAGAACCCTTTTGGGTTTTGGGGTTTTAATGTCCATGCAACAAACATTGACAACCCCTAATTCTTTGAGAAATTATTTTTTAATCTATCTGACCTTCACACTGAAGTCGACATTGGTGGAGATCTTAATCTAGTTTTGCATCCGGTCCTTGATCGGTCTTCACAGAAGACCAGTTCTCTAGCACAGACTGCTACATTTGTAAGAGAGGAGATGCTGGTATGGGGCTGGTAAACATTTGGTAGCATTTTATTCTCCTGTCCACAATAGTTATACCCGTATAGATTTACTGTTGATACCCACCTCCACAGTACATAAAGTTACCTCTTGTGAGTTTTGGGAAGGACTCTATCTGACCATGCTGCCTTGTTAGTCACAATACCTGCATCCACGCCAGGTTCCAGGCATAATAGATGGAGATTTACACCCCACCTACTTAATGATTCTTTTGTGAATATGATTATCAGGGAAATTGACACATTTTTTAATATAAATCAGAATACAGTAAATCCTAATACTGTATGGGTCACCATGAAATCTTGCCTCAGATGTCAACTCATATTTTACACCTCTGGTGAACGCAAAGAGTATTTAGATAAAATCCGATCTAAGACAAATTTAATGAGATTGAGAAATTAGAACAACACATACAGTTGAATAACAGTATTATTATCCAATAATTGAAGTCAAAACAGCTAGAACATAAAACACAATAAAAATGCAAGGCAGGGAAACTATTAGCCTGGCAGATTAGGAAGGAAATATGGCAATACATACGTAACGAGTAATCCTTGTGAGATTAACAAGGCTTTTTTAAGATGCTACCAATCCACATCTCAAGGATGTAACCTTGGGAGCGTAAGGCATTTTCTGGACAACCTTTATTTCCTGTATTATCAGATTACAATAAGAAGACAGTAGAGGGCAGTATTACAAAAGAGGAGGTGATGGAAGCCTTCACCTTACTTGCCTCAGGAAAGTCACCAGGCCATGACGAATTCCCCAGGGAATTCTACAAGGCATAGAGCCCCAAACTGATAGAAGCCATCACACTATAGAAACAGGTAACTTCCAGAGTCACTGGAGCAGCAACTAATTGTTTTATCCAAACCATGCAAGGATCCCACATTTTGGAGAATGTACAGGCCTATTTAAATTCTACCCAGTGAATATAAAATTTTCTCTAAAGTCCTTGCCCTTCGACTTGAAAATAATATTTCTACCTCAACATGGACCAAACAGTCTCTTTACGCAGACGATTTATTGGCATACTTTGGCATCCAGAACAGTCTATCGCAGCTCTGATGGATACATTGACAGAATATGGTAACATATGAGGCTACACGGTCAACATAAACCGAAGTGTAATCATGCCTCTTATCGCCAGAGGTAAGTTCAACCAACAAAAGAGGATTGTAAGAGTTAAAGGGAGGAAACTAGTTCCGTCATTTTAGAAGCCAGCCGACTGGAAAAGAACATTGCAAATAAATCTTAAACCCACGTGTGTTGTGCATCCTTAAAACATTTTTTCTTTGAATCGCTAGTAAAATTAGTTGTTTGCTGCTCCAGATCCACCTCATTCATTTTGGAAGAAGACAGTAACACTTGTTCTCCTGATAAGGAAAGAGCTTACTGGTCAAACTTTGAGGATCTCTGACACTCGCATGGAGAAGCCTATAAAACTATTTGGGTGAAAACTCCAAACTTTTACTTTATGATGTAATTACAATTTCAGTAATTTCTGAAATAATGGTTTGAGTGTTTCGTGACTGTGTTCCATAGTTTCTCAAACTTTGTACCTGTAACTGTTTTACTTTACCAGGGCTATATACAGCTGACACGTTGTAAGATCAATCACGTGCCACACTGATAGCTGCACAATTTAATATTTCAGTACACACACACACACACACACACACACACACAGACACACACACACACACACACGAGCATATTAGCATAACATCAATGTAAATATATAAATAAGTCAGTAAGACAGTCGCGCTTGATGTCTACATCTTCATTGTGAAACAAGAACACCAACAAGATCCAAAAGAAAATGACATTGGTCAATTCATTGATTTACATACTGAACTTTAAGTTTAACATTATAAGTAATATTATTAATATATAATGATATATGTGTATTAAGCTGCTTTAACCTCTTACAGTGTTGGCGAATTCACCAGAAAATACCTACAAACGACATACCCAAAGTAAACTAACCCTAACCCTCTGTAATCATCGGCTCCTGAAGGACTTCCTGTTGTCTGTACGGGAAGGTACGCTGCATCTTTTCCTTGATCATTCCTGATTCTATTATTTTTACCTCTGTCAGTAGAGCACCCCTTTCAACGTCTGTGGTTTCGCGTCTTGGATGGTTTGGACAGAAATGAACCTCTACCTTTCAGGGCTTCTTTATGGTTTGTTCTTAAGTGAGTTGACAATGACTTCTGGGTGTTCAGCTCGGCCGAGCTTAGTGCGGAAGTTCATCATCTTGATCTTAATGTAGTGCTTCCATCCACAAAGCCCAGTGCGAGTTGCTTTCTCATGCAAACATGGGTGGGTCTGTACCAAGGCCTCAGCAACTTCTTCAAACTGATAATCCCTTGGATATGCTGTGTACTTGATGATTTCTTCTGCAAGGCTTTCAAGAATATCAGACCGGACTTTGGGAGTTAGAGAGAGAAGACTTCCATTTGCAGTCAAATCATAATTTCCCTTCTGGAGCAGCATCTCGGCACAATATGAAAAGCGTGGCACGAAAACGTTTCAAGTAAAGAGCAGGAACGGGAGTCAGGAGAGGACAATATGAGGGTATTACTGCTGCTACAGGTTATTGTTCTTGCGATGAGAAGCTGGTGGATGCATTGGGGTGAGTCAGTGGGATTGTGGAGAAGGTATCTTCAATGGGTGAAACTGAGGAGATTACAGAGCTGGCAGCCTCACAAGGTAGGTATATCACATTAAAAGTACTTCAATCTTGAATGTCTGAAATTGACAAGAGGTTCATATATTCATTTGCAAAGTCTACATCTTTGTACTGAAGCCTGAACTGCTCCATCCTTTCAAAGAAAGTTCAATTTCAAGAGCCAATTCCTCTACAGATGTCGGTATTCCGGATTTATTGATTAGACACTTCTTCTCTATTCCTTCTTAGTAGAAAGTTCCTCACATCCACACGTCTGATATGAGAGCGTAGTGCGGTTGCTAGGTTTCTGTGCGTTTGACATGTGTGACTTAAAAGATTTTTCTAACTTGTACATGGACAGTCTGTATATGTACATGGATATTGGCAATTGCAGCCATAGTGAAGATGTGTCAGCGTAAAACATTTTAGTAACTCATACCTGGTGGGTAATGAACACTTTACATGGCCACATCGACACATCGATTTTTTTTACAATTGATACTAATTTTACAGTCAGGATGGCTGAGCGGTCTAAGGCGCTGCGTTCAGGTCGCAGTCTCCTCTGGAGGCGTGGGTTCAAATCCCTCTTCTGACAGGCAGTGTTTTTCACTGTAACCATTGCCATATGACCATATGATCTCGTGAGATATTGGTTCTCATGACGTCACATATTGCTAGTACAATTGATTTGGTTTGGTAAAATTCAGAATCTTTAAAAAAGTCATATTTCCTTGGGGATTTTAAACATCTGTTTTTTGCTCATACCAAAATGCACAAAGACTTTAAGTGTATTTCATGTGTTTTTACGATTTTTTTTTACAATTGATACTAATTTTACAGTCAGGATGGCTGAGCGGTCTAAGGCGCTGCGTTCAGGTCGCAGTCTCTTCTGGAGGCGTAGGTTCAAATCCCACTTCTGACAACCAGTGTTTTTCAATGTAACCATTGCCTGAAATATGATCTCGTGAGATATTGGTTCTCATGACGTCACATATTGCTAGTACAATTGATTTGGTTTGGTAAAATTCAGAATCTTTAAAAAAGTCATATTTCCTTGGGGATTTTAAACATCTGTTTTTTGCTCTTACCAAAATGAACAAAGACTTTAAGTGTATTTAATGTGTTTTTACGATTTTTTTTTACAGTTGATACTAATTTTACAGTCAGGATTCCGAGCGGTCTAAGGCACTGCGTTCAGGTCGCAGTCTCCTCTGGAGGCGTGGGTTCAAATCCCACTTCTGACAACCAGTGTTTTTCACTATAACCATTGCCTGAAATATGATCTCGTGAGATATTGGTTCTCATGACGTCCCTTATTGCAAGTACAATTGATTTGGTTTGGTAAAATTCAGAATCTTTCCAAAGTCATATTTCCTTGGGGATTTTAAACATCTGTTTTTTGCTCTTACCAAAATGCACAAAGACTTTAAGTGTATTTAATGTGTTTTTACGATTTTTTTTTACAGTTGATACTAATTTTACAGTCAGGATGGCGGAGCGGTCTAAGGCGCTGCGTTCAGGTCGCAGTCTCTTCTGGAGGCGTGGGTTCAAATCCCACTTCTGACAACCAGTGTTTTTCACTGTAACCATTGCCTGAAATATGATCTCGTGAGATATTGGTTCTCATGATGTCGCATATTGCTAGTACAATTGATTTGGTTTGGTAAAATTCAGAAATCTTTAAAAAAGTCATATTTCCTTGGGGATTTTAAACATCTGTTTTTTGCTCTTACCAAAATGCACAAAGACTTTAAGTGTATTTAATGTGTTTTTACGATTTTTTTTTACAGTTGATACTAATTTTACAGTCAGGATGGCCGAGCAGTCTAAGGCGCTGCGTTCAGGTTGCAGTCTCTTCTGGAGGCGTGGGTTCAAATCCCACTTCTGACAACCAGTGTTTTTCACTATAACCATTGCCTGAAATATGATCTCGTGAGATATTGGTTCTCATGACGTCCCTTATTGCAAGTACAATTGATTTGGTTTGGTAAAATTCAGAATCTTTCCAAAGTCATATTTCCTTGGGGATTTTAAACATCTGTTTTTTGCTCTTACCAAAATGCACAAAGACTTTAAGTGTATTTAATGTGTTTTTACGATTTTTTTTACAGTTGATACTAATTTTACAGTCAGGATGGCGGAGCGGTCTAAGGCGCTGCGTTCAGGTCGCAGTCTCTTCTGGAGGCGTGGGTTCAAATCCCACTTCTGACAACCAGTGTTTTTCACTGTAACCATTGCCTGAAATATGATCTCGTGAGATATTGGTTCTCATGACGTCACATATTGCTAGTACAATTGATTTGGTTTGGTAAAATTCAGAATCTTTAAAAAAGTCATATTTCCTTGGGGATTTTAAACATCTGTTTTTTGCTCTTACCAAAATGCACAAAGACTTTAAGTGTATTTCATGTGTTTTTACGATTTTTTTTTACAGTTCATACTAATTTACAGTCAGGATGGCCGAGCGGTCTAAGGCGCTGCGTTCAGGTCGCAGTCTCTTCTGGAGGCGTGGGTTCAAATCCCACTTCTGACAACCAGTGTTTTTCACTATAACCATTGCCTGAAATATGATCTCGTGAGATATTGGTTCTCATGACGTCACATATTGCTAGTACAATTGATTTGGTTTGGTAAAATTCAGAATCTTTAAAAAGTCATATTTCCTTGGGGATTTTAAACATCTGTTTTTTGCTCTTACCAAAATGCACAAAGACTTTAAGTGTATTTCATGTGTTTTTACGATTTTTTTTTACAGTTCATACTAATTTACAGTCAGGATGGCCGAGCGGTCTAAGGCGCTGCGTTCAGGTCGCAGTCTCTTCTGGAGGCGTGGGTTCAAATCCCACTTCTGACAACCAGTGTTTTTCACTATAACCATTGCCTGAAATATGATCTCGTGAGATATTGGTTCTCATGACGTCACATATTGCTAGTACAATTGATTTGGTTTGGTAAAATTCAGAATCTTTAAAAAAGTCATATTTCCTTGGGGATTTTAAACATCTGTTTTTTGCTCTTACCAAAAGGCACAAAGACTTTAAGTGTATTTCATGTATTTTTACGATTTTTTTTTACAGTTCATACTAAATTTACAGTCAGGATGGCCGAGCGGTCTAAGGCGCTGCGTTCAGGTCGCAGTCTCTTCTGGAGGCGTGGGTTCAAATCCCACTTCTGACAACCAGTGTTTTTCACTATAACCATTGCCTGAAATATGATCTCGTGAGATATTGGTTCTCATGACGTCACATATTGCTAGTACAATTGATTTGGTTTGGTAAAATTCAGAATCTTTAAAAAAGTCATATTTCCTTGGGGATTTTAAACATCTGTTTTTTGCTCTTACCAAAATGCACAAAGACTTTAAGTGTATTTAATGTGTTTTTACGATTTTTTTTTACAGTTGATACTAATTTTACAGTCAGGATGGCCGAGCGGTCTAAGGCGCTGCGTTCAGGTCGCAGTCTCTTCTGGAGGCGTGGGTTCAAATCCCACTTCTGACAACCAGTGTTTTTCACTATAAACATTGCCTGAAATATGATCTCGTGAGATATTGGTTCTCATGACGTCACATATTGCTAGTACAATTGATTTGGTTTGGTAAAATTCAGAATCTTTAAAAAAGTCATATTTCCTTGGGGATTTTAAACATCTGTTTTTTGCTCTTACCAAAAGGCACAAAGACTTTAAGTGTATTTCATGTGTTTTTACGATTTTTTTTTACAGTTCATACTAAATTTACAGTCAGGATGGCCGAGCGGTCTAAGGCGCTGCGTTCAGGTCGCAGTCTCTTCTGGAGGCGTGGGTTCAAATCCCACTTCTGACAACCAGTGTTTTCACTATAACCATTGCCTGAAATATGATCTCGTGAGATATTGGTTCTCATGACGTCACATATTGCTAGTACAATTGATTTGGTTTGGTAAAATTCAGAATCTTTAAAAAAGTCATATTTCCTTGGGGATTTTAAACATCTGTTTTTTGCTCTTACCAAAATGCACAAAGACTTTAAGTGTATTTAATGTGTTTTTACGATTTTTTTTTACAGTTGATACTAATTTTACAGTCAGGATGGCCGAGCGGTCTAAGGCGCTGCGTTCAGGTCGCAGTCTCTTCTGGAGGCGTGGGTTCAAATCCCACTTCTGACAACCAGTGTTTTTCACTATAAACATTGCCTGAAATATGATCTCGTGAGATATTGGTTCTCATGACGATCACATATTGCTAGTACAATTGATTTGGTTTGGTAAAATTCAGAATCTTTAAAAAAGTCATATTTCCTTGGGGATTTTAAACATCTGTTTTTTGCTCTTACCAAAATGCACAAAGACTTTAAGTGTATTTCATGTGTTTTTACGATTTTTTTTTACAGTTCATACTAATTTACAGTCAGGATGGCCGAGCGGTCTAAGGCGCTGCGTTCAGGTCGCAGTCTCTTCTGGAGGCGTGGGTTCAAATCCCACTTCTGACAACCAGTGTTTTTCACTATAACCATTGCCTGAAATATGATCTCGTGAGATATTGGTTCTCATGACGTCACATATTGCTAGTACAATTGATTTGGTTTGGTAAAATTCAGAATCTTTAAAAAAGTCATATTTCCTTGGGGATTTTAAACATCTGTTTTTTGCTCTTACCAAAATGCACAAAGACTTTAAGTGTATTTCATGTGTTTTTACGATTTTTTTTTACAGTTCATACTAAATTTACAGTCAGGATGGCCGAGCGGTCTAAGGCGCTGCGTTCAGGTCGCAGTCTCTTCTGGAGGCGTGGGTTCAAATCCCACTTCTGACAACCAGTGTTTTTCACTATAACCATTGCCTGAAATATGATCTCGTGAGATATTGGTTCTCATGACGTCACATATTGCTAGTACAATTGATTTGGTTTGGTAAAATTCAGAATCTTTAAAAAAGTCATATTTCCTTGGGGATTTTAAACATCTGTTTTTTGCTCTTACCAAAAGGCACAAAGACTTTAAGTGTATTTCATGTGTTTTTACGATTTTTTTTTACAGTTCATACTAAATTTACAGTCAGGATGGCCGAGCGGTCTAAGGCGCTGCGTTCAGGTCGCAGTCTCTTCTGGAGGCGTGGGTTCAAATCCCACTTCTGACAACCAGTGTTTTTCACTATAACCATTGCCTGAAATATGATCTCGTGAGATATTGGTTCTCATGACGTCACATATTGCTAGTACAATTGATTTGGTTTGGTAAAATTCAGAATCTTTAAAAAAGTCATATTTCCTTGGGGATTTTAAACATCTGTTTTTTGCTCTTACCAAAAGGCACAAAGACTTTAAGTGTATTTCATGTGTTTTTACGATTTTTTTTTACAGTTCATACTAAATTTACAGTCAGGATGGCCGAGCGGTCTAAGGCGCTGCGTTCAGGTCGCAGTCTCTTCTGGAGGCGTGGGTTCAAATCCCACTTCTGACAACCAGTGTTTTTCACTATAACCATTGCCTGAAATATGATCTCGTGAGATATTGGTTCTCATGACGTCACATATTGCTAGTACAATTGATTTGGTTTGGTAAAATTCAGAATCTTTAAAAAAGTCATATTTCCTTGGGGATTTTAAACATCTGTTTTTTGCTCTTACCAAAATGCACAAAGACTTTAAGTGTATTTCATGTGTTTTTACGATTTTTTTTTACAGTTCATACTAATTTACAGTCAGGATGGCCGAGCGGTCTAAGGCGCTGCGTTCAGGTCGCAGTCTCTTCTGGAGGCGTGGGTTCAAATCCCACTTCTGACAACCAGTGTTTTTCACTATAACCATTGCCTGAAATATGATCTCGTGAGATATTGGTTCTCATGACGTCACATATTGCTAGTACAATTGATTTGGTTTGGTAAAATTCAGAATCTTTAAAAAAGTCATATTTCCTTGGGGATTTTAAACATCTGTTTTTTGCTCTTACCAAAATGCACAAAGACTTTAAGTGTATTTCATGTGTTTTTACGATTTTTTTTTACAGTTCATACTAATTTACAGTCAGGATGGCCGAGCGGTCTAAGGCGCTGCGTTCAGGTCGCAGTCTCTTCTGGAGGCGTGGGTTCAAATCCCACTTCTGACAACCAGTGTTTTTCACTATAACCATTGCCTGAAATATGATCTCGTGAGATATTGGTTCTCATGACGTCACATATTGCTAGTACAATTGATTTGGTTTGGTAAAATTCAGAATCTTTAAAAAAGTCATATTTCCTTGGGGATTTTAAACATCTGTTTTTTGCTCTTACCAAAAGGCACAAAGACTTTAAGTGTATTTCATGTATTTTTACGATTTTTTTTTACAGTTCATACTAAATTTACAGTCAGGATGGCCGAGCGGTCTAAGGCGCTGCGTTCAGGTCGCAGTCTCTTCTGGAGGCGTGGGTTCAAATCCCACTTCTGACAACCAGTGTTTTTCACTATAACCATTGCCTGAAATATGATCTCGTGAGATATTGGTTCTCATGACGTCACATATTGCTAGTACAATTGATTTGGTTTGGTAAAATTCAGAATCTTTAAAAAAGTCATATTTCCTTGGGGATTTTAAACATCTGTTTTTTGCTCTTACCAAAATGCACAAAGACTTTAAGTGTATTTCATGTGTTTTTACGATTTTTTTTTACAGTTGATACTAATTTACAGTCAGGATGGCCGAGCGGTCTAAGGCGCTGCGTTCAGGTCGCAGTCTCTTCTGGAGGCGTGGGTTCAAATCCCACTTCTGACAACCAGTGTTTTTCACTATAACCATTGCCTGAAATATGATCTCGTGAGATATTGGTTCTCATGACGTCACATATTGCTAGTACAATTGATTTGGTTTGGTAAAATTCAGAATCTTTAAAAAAGTCATATTTCCTTGGGGATTTTAAACATCTGTTTTTTGCTCTTACCAAAATGCACAAAGACTTTAAGTGTATTTCATGTGTTTTTACGATTTTTTTTTACAGTTCATACTAATTTACAGTCAGGATGGCCGAGCGGTCTAAGGCGCTGCGTTCAGGTCGCAGTCTCTTCTGGAGGCGTGGGTTCAAATCCCACTTCTGACAACCAGTGTTTTTCACTATAACCATTGCCTGAAATATGATCTCGTGAGATATTGGTTCTCATGACGTCACATATTGCTAGTACAATTGATTTGGTTTGGTAAAATTCAGAATCTTTAAAAAGTCATATTTCCTTGGGGATTTTAAACATCTGTTTTTTGCTCTTACCAAAAGGCACAAAGACTTTAAGTGTATTTCATGTATTTTTACGATTTTTTTTTACAGTTCATACTAAATTTACAGTCAGGATGGCCGAGCGGTCTAAGGCGCTGCGTTCAGGTCGCAGTCTCTTCTGGAGGCGTGGGTTCAAATCCCACTTCTGACAACCAGTGTTTTTCACTATAACCATTGCCTGAAATATGATCTCGTGAGATATTGGTTCTCATGACGTCACATATTGCTAGTACAATTGATTTGGTTTGGTAAAATTCAGAATCTTTAAAAAAGTCATATTTCCTTGGGGATTTTAAACATCTGTTTTTTGCTCTTACCAAAATGCACAAAGACTTTAAGTGTATTTAATGTGTTTTTACGATTTTTTTTTACAGTTGATACTAATTTTACAGTCAGGATGGCCGAGCGGTCTAAGGCGCTGCGTTCAGGTCGCAGTCTCTTCTGGAGGCGTGGGTTCAAATCCCACTTCTGACAACCAGTGTTTTTCACTATAACCATTGCCTGAAATATGATCTCGTGAGATATTGGTTCTCATGACGTCACATATTGCTAGTACAATTGATTTGGTTTGGTAAAATTCAGAATCTTTAAAAAAGTCATATTTCCTTGGGGATTTTAAACATCTGTTTTTTGCTCTTACCAAAATGCACAAAGACTTTAAGTGTATTTCATGTGTTTTTACGATTTTTTTTTACAGTTGATACTAATTTTACAGTCAGGATGGCCGAGCGGTCTAAGGCGCTGCGTTCAGGTCGCAGTCTCTTCTGGAGGCGTGGGTTCAAATCCCACTTCTGACAACCAGTGTTTTTCACTATAACCATTGCCTGAAATATGATCTCGTGAGATATTGGTTCTCATGACGTCACATATTGCTAGTACAATTGATTTGGTTTGGTAAAATTCAGAATCTTTAAAAAAGTCATATTTCCTTGGGGATTTTAAACATCTGTTTTTTGCTCTTACCAAAATGCACAAAGACTTTAAGTGTATTTCATGTGTTTTTACGATTTTTTTTTACAGTTCATACTAATTTTACAGTCAGGATGGCCGAGCGGTCTAAGGCGCTGCGTTCAGGTCGCAGTCTCTTCTGGAGGCGTGGGTTCAAATCCCACTTCTGACAACCAGTGTTTTTCACTATAACCATTGCCTGAAATATGATCTCGTGAGATATTGGTTCTCATGACGTCACATATTGCTAGTACAATTGATTTGGTTTGGTAAAATTCAGAATCTTTAAAAAAGTCATATTTCCTTGGGGATTTTAAACATCTGTTTTTTGCTCTTACCAAAATGCACAAAGACTTTAAGTGTATTTCATGTGTTTTTACGATTTTTTTTTACAGTTCATACTAATTTACAGTCAGGATGGCCGAGCGGTCTAAGGCGCTGCGTTCAGGTCGCAGTCTCTTCTGGAGGCGTGGGTTCAAATCCCACTTCTGACAACCAGTGTTTTTCACTATAACCATTGCCTGAAATATGATCTCGTGAGATATTGGTTCTCATGACGTCACATATTGCTAGTACAATTGATTTGGTTTGGTAAAATTCAGAATCTTTAAAAAAGTCATATTTCCTTGGGGATTTTAAACATCTGTTTTTTGCTCTTACCAAAATGCACAAAGACTTTAAGTGTATTTCATGTGTTTTTACGATTTTTTTTTACAGTTCATACTAATTTACAGTCAGGATGGCCGAGCGGTCTAAGGCGCTGCGTTCAGGTCGCAGTCTCTTCTGGAGGCGTGGGTTCAAATCCCACTTCTGACAACCAGTGTTTTTCACTATAACCATTGCCTGAAATATGATCTCGTGAGATATTGGTTCTCATGACGTCACATATTGCTAGTACAATTGATTTGGTTTGGTAAAATTCAGAATCTTTAAAAAAGTCATATTTCCTTGGGGATTTTAAACATCTGTTTTTTGCTCTTACCAAAATGCACAAAGACTTTAAGTGTATTTCATGTGTTTTTACGATTTTTTTTTACAGTTCATACTAATTTACAGTCAGGATGGCCGAGCGGTCTAAGGCGCTGCGTTCAGGTCGCAGTCTCTTCTGGAGGCGTGGGTTCAAATCCCACTTCTGACAACCAGTGTTTTTCACTATAACCATTGCCTGAAATATGATCTCGTGAGATATTGGTTCTCATGACGTCACATATTGCTAGTACAATTGATTTGGTTTGGTAAAATTCAGAATCTTTAAAAAAGTCATATTTCCTTGGGGATTTTAAACATCTGTTTTTTGCTCTTACCAAAATGCACAAAGACTTTAAGTGTATTTCATGTGTTTTTACGATTTTTTTTTACAGTTCATACTAAATTTACAGTCAGGATGGCCGAGCGGTCTAAGGCGCTGCGTTCAGGTCGCAGTCTCTTCTGGAGGCGTGGGTTCAAATCCCACTTCTGACAACCAGTGTTTTTCACTAGTAACCATTGCCTGAAATATGATCTCGTGAGATATTGGTTCTCATGACGTCACATATTGCTAGTACAATTGATTTGGTTTGGTAAAATTCAGAATCTTTAAAAAAGTCATATTTCCTTGGGGATTTTAAACATCTGTTTTTTGCTCTTACCAAAATGCACAAAGACTTTAAGTGTATTTCATGTGTTTTTACGATTTTTTTTTACAGTTCATACTAAATTTACAGTCAGGATGGCCGAGCGGTCTAAGGCGCTGCGTTCAGGTCGCAGTCTCTTCTGGAGGCGTGGGTTCAAATCCCACTTCTGACAACCAGTGTTTTTCACTATAACCATTGCCTGAAATATGATCTCGTGAGATATTGGTTCTCATGACGTCACATATTGCTAGTACAATTGATTTGGTTTGGTAAAATTCAGAATCTTTAAAAAAGTCATATTTCCTTGGGGATTTTAAACATCTGTTTTTTGCTCTTACCAAAATGCACAAAGACTTTAAGTGTATTTCATGTGTTTTTACGATTTTTTTTTACAGTTCATACTAATTTACAGTCAGGATGGCCGAGCGGTCTAAGGCGCTGCGTTCAGGTCGCAGTCTCTTCTGGAGGCGTGGGTTCAAATCCCACTTCTGACAACCAGTGTTTTTCACTGTAACCATTGCCTGAAATATGATCTCGTGAGATATTGGTTCTCATGACGTCACATATTGCTAGTACAATTGATTTGGTTTGGTAAAATTCAGAATCTTTAAAAAAGTCATATTTCCTTGGGGATTTTAAACATCTGTTTTTTGCTCTTACCAAAATGCACAAAGACTTTAAGTGTATTTCATGTGTTTTTACGATTTTTTTTTACAGTTCATACTAAATTTACAGTCAGGATGGCCGAGCGGTCTAAGGCGCTGCGTTCAGGTCGCAGTCTCTTCTGGAGGCGTGGGTTCAAATCCCACTTCTGACAACCAGTGTTTTTCACTATAACCATTGCCTGAAATATGATCTCGTGAGATATTGGTTCTCATGACGTCACATATTGCTAGTACAATTGATTTGGTTTGGTAAAATTCAGAATCTTTAAAAAGTCATATTTCCTTGGGGATTTTAAACATCTGTTTTTTGCTCTTACCAAAATGCACAAAGACTTTAAGTGTATTTCATGTGTTTTTACGATTTTTTTTTACAGTTCATACTAAATTTACAGTCAGGATGGCCGAGCGGTCTAAGGCGCTGCGTTCAGGTCGCAGTCTCTTCTGGAGGCGTGGGTTCAAATCCCACTTCTGACAACCAGTGTTTTTCACTATAACCATTGCCTGAAATATGATCTCGTGAGATATTGGTTCTCATGACGTCACATATTGCTAGTACAATTGATTTGGTTTGGTAAAATTCAGAATCTTTAAAAAAGTCATATTTCCTTGGGGATTTTAAACATCTGTTTTTTGCTCTTACCAAAATGCACAAAGACTTTAAGTGTATTTCATGTGTTTTTACGATTTTTTTTTACAGTTCATACTAATTTACAGTCAGGATGGCCGAGCGGTCTAAGGCGCTGCGTTCAGGTCGCAGTCTCTTCTGGAGGCGTGGGTTCAAATCCCACTTCTGACAACCAGTGTTTTTCACTATAACCATTGCCTGAAATATGATCTCGTGAGATATTGGTTCTCATGACGTCACATATTGCTAGTACAATTGATTTGGTTTGGTAAAATTCAGAATCTTTAAAAAAGTCATATTTCCTTGGGGATTTTAAACATCTGTTTTTTGCTCTTACCAAAAGGCACAAAGACTTTAAGTGTATTTCATGTGTTTTTACGATTTTTTTTTACAGTTCATACTAAATTTACAGTCAGGATGGCCGAGCGGTCTAAGGCGCTGCGTTCAGGTCGCAGTCTCTTCTGGAGGCGTGGGTTCAAATCCCACTTCTGACAACCAGTGTTTTTCACTATAACCATTGCCTGAAATATGATCTCGTGAGATATTGGTTCTCATGACGTCACATATTGCTAGTACAATTGATTTGGTTTGGTAAAATTCAGAATCTTTAAAAAAGTCATATTTCCTTGGGGATTTTAAACATCTGTTTTTTGCTCTTACCAAAATGCACAAAGACTTTAAGTGTATTTCATGTGTTTTTACGATTTTTTTTTACAGTTCATACTAATTTACAGTCAGGATGGCCGAGCGGTCTAAGGCGCTGCGTTCAGGTCGCAGTCTCCTCTGGAGGCGTGGGTTCAAATCCCACTTCTGACAACCAGTGTTTTTCACTATAACCATTGCCTGAAATATGATCTCGTGAGATATTGGTTCTCATGACGTCACATATTGCTAGTACAATTGATTTGGTTTGGTAAAATTCAGAATCTTTAAAAAAGTCATATTTCCTTGGGGATTTTAAACATCTGTTTTTTGCTCTTACCAAAATGCACAAAGACTTTAAGTGTATTTAATGTGTTTTTACGATTTTTTTTTACAGTTCATACTAATTTACAGTCAGGATGGCCGAGCGGTCTAAGGCGCTGCGTTCAGGTCGCAGTCTCTTCTGGAGGCGTGGGTTCAAATCCCACTTCTGACAACCAGTGTTTTTCACTATAACCATTGCCTGAAATATGATCTCGTGAGATATTGGTTCTCATGACGTCACATATTGCTAGTACAATTGATTTGGTTTGGTAAAATTCAGAATCTTTAAAAAAGTCATATTTCCTTGGGGATTTTAAACATCTGTTTTTTGCTCTTACCAAAATGCACAAAGACTTTAAGTGTATTTCATGTGTTTTTACGATTTTTTTTTACAGTTCATACTAAATTTACAGTCAGGATGGCCGAGCGGTCTAAGGCGCTGCGTTCAGGTCGCAGTCTCTTCTGGAGGCGTGGGTTCAAATCCCACTTCTGACAACCAGTGTTTTTCACTATAACCATTGCCTGAAATATGATCTCGTGAGATATTGGTTCTCATGACGTCACATATTGCTAGTACAATTGATTTGGTTTGGTAAAATTCAGAATCTTTAAAAAAGTCATATTTCCTTGGGGATTTTAAACATCTGTTTTTTGCTCTTACCAAAATGCACAAAGACTTTAAGTGTATTTCATGTGTTTTTACGATTTTTTTTTACAGTTCATACTAATTTTACAGTCAGGATGGCCGAGCGGTCTAAGGCGCTGCGTTCAGGTCGCAGTCTCTTCTGGAGGCGTGGGTTCAAATCCCACTTCTGACAACCAGTGTTTTTCACTATAACCATTGCCTGAAATATGATCTCGTGAGATATTGGTTCTCATGACGTCACATATTGCTAGTACAATTGATTTGGTTTGGTAAAATTCAGAATCTTTAAAAAAGTCATATTTCCTTGGGGATTTTAAACATCTGTTTTTTGCTCTTACCAAAATGCACAAAGACTTTAAGTGTATTTCATGTGTTTTTACGATTTTTTTTTACAGTTCATACTAATTTACAGTCAGGATGGCCGAGCGGTCTAAGGCGCTGCGTTCAGGTCGCAGTCTCTTCTGGAGGCGTGGGTTCAAATCCCACTTCTGACAACCAGTGTTTTTCACTATAACCATTGCCTGAAATATGATCTCGTGAGATATTGGTTCTCATGACGTCACATATTGCTAGTACAATTGATTTGGTTTGGTAAAATTCAGAATCTTTAAAAAAGTCATATTTCCTTGGGGATTTTAAACATCTGTTTTTTGCTCTTACCAAAATGCACAAAGACTTTAAGTGTATTTCATGTGTTTTTACGATTTTTTTTTACAGTTCATACTAATTTACAGTCAGGATGGCCGAGCGGTCTAAGGCGCTGCGTTCAGGTCGCAGTCTCTTCTGGAGGCGTGGGTTCAAATCCCACTTCTGACAACCAGTGTTTTTCACTATAACCATTGCCTGAAATATGATCTCGTGAGATATTGGTTCTCATGACGTCACATATTGCTAGTACAATTGATTTGGTTTGGTAAAATTCAGAATCTTTAAAAAAGTCATATTTCCTTGGGGATTTTAAACATCTGTTTTTTGCTCTTACCAAAATGCACAAAGACTTTAAGTGTATTTCATGTGTTTTTACGATTTTTTTTTACAGTTCATACTAATTTACAGTCAGGATGGCCGAGCGGTCTAAGGCGCTGCGTTCAGGTCGCAGTCTCTTCTGGAGGCGTGGGTTCAAATCCCACTTCTGACAACCAGTGTTTTTCACTATAACCATTGCCTGAAATATGATCTCGTGAGATATTGGTTCTCATGACGTCACATATTGCTAGTACAATTGATTTGGTTTGGTAAAATTCAGAATCTTTAAAAAAGTCATATTTCCTTGGGGATTTTAAACATCTGTTTTTTGCTCTTACCAAAATGCACAAAGACTTTAAGTGTATTTCATGTGTTTTTACGATTTTTTTTTACAGTTCATACTAATTTACAGTCAGGATGGCCGAGCGGTCTAAGGCGCTGCGTTCAGGTCGCAGTCTCTTCTGGAGGCGTGGGTTCAAATCCCACTTCTGACAACCAGTGTTTTTCACTGTAACCATTGCCTGAAATATGATCTCGTGAGATATTGGTTCTCATGACGTCACATATTGCTAGTACAATTGATTTGGTTTGGTAAAATTCAGTATCTTTAAAAAAGTCATATTTCCTTGGGGATTTTAAACATCTGTTTTTTGCTTTTACCAAAATGCACAAAGACTTTAAGTGTATTTCATGTGTTTTTACGATTTTTTTTACAATTGATACTAATTTTACAGTCAGGATGGCCGAGCACTCTAAGGCGCTTTGTTCTGATATTTTAGTCCATGTGTGGTTATTTTTTCATTTCCATTATGATGATAATCTGATAAATAATAGATCTGATACAGATAAATAATAGTAAAGAAATTATGTTCCTCTCTGGGAACCATCACCTTATCGTGGTGGAGAGGTTTGTGTGTCCCTATGAACCTGAGAGCTGTGTTTTCTGGAGCCTAGTGCTCCTGGTAGGGTCTCCCAAGGCAAATTGGTCTCAGGTGAGGGGCCAGACTAAGAATGGTTAAAAAACAACTTCATGAAAGAAAGGGTAAGGAAAGGAGAGACCCTGCCCGGAGGAAGCCCGGGGCCCCCGTCTGGAGCCAGGCCGAGAGGGAGGGCCCGACAGCGAGCGCCTGGTGGCCGGGTTTGCCACGGAGCCCGGTCGGGCACAGCCCGAAGAAGCTACGTCGTGCCTCCCATCCATCCATCCTGTGGGCCCACCACTCATGGGAAAAACCGTTGGGGTCGGGTGCGCTGTCACACGGGTGGCAGTGATGGTCAGGGACCTCGACGGACCAGACCCGGGCAGCAGAGGCTGGCTCTGGGGACGTGGAACGTCACCTCTCTGTGGGGGAAGGAGCCGGAACTAGTGCGGGAGGTGGATCGCTACCAGTTGGATCTGGTGGGGCTTACCTCCACGCACAGTCTTGGCTCTGGAACCGTACTCCTGGATAGGGGTTGGACTCTATTCTTCTCTGGAGTTGCCCAAGGTGTGAGGCGTCGGGCCGGGGTGGGGATACTCACTAGCCCCCGGCTGAGCGCCGCTACGTTGGAGTTTATCCCGGTGGACGAGAGGGTCGCCTCCCTACGCCTTCGGGTTATGGGGGGGAAAACTCTGACTGTTGTTTGTGCCTATGCCCCAAACCGCAGTTCTGAGTATTCGGCCTTCTTGGAGACCCTGAATGGAGCCCTGCAGGGGGCTCCAGTAGGGGACTCCGTAGTCTTGCTGGGAGACTTCAACGCACACGTGGGAAACGATGGAGACACCTGGAGAGGCATGATTGGGAGGAAGGGCCTCCCTGATCTAAACCCGAACGGTCGTTTGTTGTTGGACTTCTGTGCTAGTCAAGGAATGGCCATAACAAACACCATGTTCAAACATAAGGATGCTCATAAGTGCACGTGGTACCAGAGCACCCTAGGCCAAAGGTCAATGATCGATTTCGTAATCGTATCATCTGATCTGAGGCCGCATGTTTTGGACACTCGGGTGAAGAGAGGGGCGGAGCTGTCGACTGATCACCATCTGGTGGTGAGTTGGATCAAGGGGTGGGGGAAGACTCTGGACAGACCTGGTAAACCCAAACGGGTAGTGCGGGTGAACTGGGAATGTCTGGAGGAAGCCCCTGTCCTGGGGATCTTTAACTCACACCTCCGGCAGAGCTTTTCAGCCATCCCTGTGGAGGTTGGGGGCATTGAACCTGAGTGGGCGATGTTCAAAACCTCTATTGCTGAAGCTGCGGTGATGAGCTGTGGTCTCAAGGTCTTAGGTGCCTCAAGGGGCGGTAACCCTCGAACACCGTGGTGGACCCCGGTGGTCAGGGAAGCCGCCCGACTGAAGAAGGAGTCCTTCCGGGTTATGTTATCCGGGAGGACTCCGGAAACAGTTGCAGGGTATCGAAGGACTAGAAGGGCGGCAGCTTCTGCCATGTCAGAGGCAAAGCAGCGGGTGTGGGAGAAGTTCGGAGAAGCTATGGAGAAGGACTTTCGGTCGGCACCAAGGTGCTTCTGGAAAACCATCCGGCACCTCAGGAGGGGGAAGCGAGGAACCATCCAAGCTGTGTACAGCAAGGGTGGGACCCTGCTGACTTCAACTGAGAAGGTTATCGGCCGCTGGAAGGAGCACTTTGAGGAACTCCTGAATCCGACTAACACGCCCTCTATGGTTGAGGCAGAGCTGGAAGCTGATGGGGGATCATCGTCAATTTCCCTGATGGAAGTCACTGAGGTAGTCAAACAACTCCACAGTGGCAAAGCCGCAGGGGTTGATGAGATCCGTCCAGAAATGCTGAAGGCTTTGGGTGTTGAGGGGCTGTCTTGGTTGACACGCCTCGTCAACATTGCGTGGAAGTCTGGGACAGTGCCTAGGGGTTGGCAGACCGGGGTGGTGGTTCCCCTATTTAAAAAGGGGGACCAGAGAGTGTGTGCCAACTACAGGGGTATCACACTTCTCAGCCTCCCTGGTAAAGTCTACTCCAAGGTACTGGAAAGGAGGGTTCGGCCGGTAGTCGAACCTCTGATTACAGCTGGGAGGAGACCCCGGGGAAGACCCAGGACTCGGTGGAGAGATTATATCTCCTCACTGGCCTGGGAACGCCTCAGGATCCCCCAGTCGGAGCTGGAGGATGTGGCCCGGAGAAGGGAAGATTGGGGTTCCTTACTGGAGCTGCTGCCCCCGCGACCCGATCCCGGATAAGCGGTAGACGATGGATGGATGTATGGAGAAATTATGTTGTGAATTAGCATGTTAATTTGGACAAACTGTACATCATGCAGGTAGAACAAGATGAGCTAGTGGTCTACTCTTTGGTGTTCCATGACTTGTTGTGAGGCGGCACCTCTCAAGCTGCCAGTACTCTTTTCTGCCCTCATATCAGGTTCTCTGGGTGATTCATAATGGACCTAATTAAACTGCATTACCCAGGGGGCACTACTTGACGCTCACCTGTTCCCATTCTCGCCTGCCTGCTTATGTTATGTTATGTTGCAATAACCACAATATTGTAGGCCTGGTTCCAGAAGAACAACACAAAGAGAACACGAACAGTCAGAAGATGACACAACAGAGCTTCGAAAATCAAATCCAATGTTTTTAAATGTAGGCAGGGAAAAAGCGAGCTAATGCTAGTGCCACTCCTAGCAGCCAAGAGCCTATTAATGCATATGTTATCCAACAATAACGTGAGTCAAGAAAAAACATCAGTAATATCTCCTTGTATCTTTTATTCACCGTATAATTTTAAATGTAGCTAATAGTTATTTACTAATTCAGCCAAGATGTGAATAAGGGGAGTACTGGCACATATTCTTTCCCACCTCAAGCACTGGCTAGTAAACGACCAAGAGAGGAATAATATCAGTCAAAAAACCTGGACTTCTAGCAGGGAGTACTCATTGACTGAAACCAACACCAGGCTCTGAATATCTTTGTCTCCCCGAATTACCTTTCATCTTCTCAAAGCCAATTTGCCCACCTGTCTGCAGCCACGGAGGTGTGATCAATAGAGACGCTTTACTGATAGAAGGGAAGGGGGGGGGATTATTCACTTGTGAGAAGAAACCTCATCGATTTCACGCTGACTTCAATTTCTTCCTTCCACTTCCTTTGGCGCCAAACACTGCTGCATATACAGTAGTGGGCTGGTGACTATACAGGCCTGTGTTGATGGGATCATCTACAGCAGGGATGGGGAACCTCCATTTGATCCGGCCCTCGAGGTAATTCGTAAAACGCACGGCAAAAAAATCCACTAGCAAAAAAGACTAGACGCCAATATTTTAAATGGCCGACTGACTGTTTTTCCCAAGGTCAGGGTCCTTGAACACAACACGAGCGGATCACGTCACAACACTCATCACGTGGTCACGTCATGTCAAAAAACTTGGCCCAACAAGCAGCTCTCTGCACAGTGGAACATACAAACATGAAAAGATAGACAGGTAGGCCACCACACCAAGAACAGACTGTTCCACCACTGCTGTGCAATTATCACTGCCATGTGCAATACTCACTTTATTTTCTATCAATCACTTGGTACTGATATTATTTTGTATTATATTTAATTATTGTTTACTGCCTTTTCACTTCATATGTTATTTTGCTGTGACAAGATACATTTCTCCGTTGTGGGACTAATAAAGGATTGTTTTCTGATAAAACGGAAAGATACATGGATAAAAAAGTTGCTTTTTTTGCACAGCATATAAGAAAGGTGAAATGAATGGGCTGTGTCTTTAAAATTATATAATCATTTAATAATTAGTATGGCCCTCGAAGGATGTTTAAAAAAATGGGAAAAAGGTTCCCCACCCCTGATCTACAGGCTGCTGTCATGTTGGATTGTCTGAAAGTTTTTTAAGCAGAAACTCAACTGTCATCAGTCAACTAGACCTTGCTTCACATCCTTGATATTTTATTCAATGTAGCCCATCAAATCTGAAGATATCCACATACTGTAATATCCTTATTTTTTATATTTTACTTTGTTTATAAGTATATTTGATCATATTTCCACAAGACCCCTTCATGTTTTCTGATCTGCTAGTATTTTCATTAATTAATCAATCATCACTTGCTGTTGATGAAAACAACACTTCCTCCATGTTTACCTGCTTTGTTGATTCATTCAGTGCATATGATCAAAATCTGCTAAAAAAAACTTTCCTAAATCCCTAATCCACTTTTTAATCGTTAGGTACTGTCAATAAAACACAACACTTCCTAAACATTCCGGACATTTTACATTAAAAGCCCTCCAGCGACTTTGAGGGCATTATCCAACCTCCCTTTCCTGTGAGGCTTTTATGTAAAAAGTGTGCAGTCTTTTATGGCCATGTTTCACAGCGATCAAAGGGAATGGCAAAATAGAAACAACTGGATTTAAAATAGGAGACTACTTTCTGCCAACAATCCCACAATGCAATGCATTACATTTTACAGTTACTGTAAAGTGACGTTACACACAAAATGATGATTCAAAAGTGTCCAAAATTTCAATGAACTCCTCAATACGGAATAAACTAGTGCCTATTGGGAGTCGTGAAAGAGGGAATGATTTCGGAAACAGTCATATTGTGTAAGAACACTTTTTTTATTATCTTACAGTCCCAGTGAAACAGAAGTTAAGAATTATTTAGATTCTGTACTGTGATGTTTTCCCCAGTGAAACGGAAATATTCGATAGATCGATATCAAATCCTTTGCATTTGATTGGACAGCTAAAAAGTTGGGGGGGCTTAGAATGTTGCACGTACGGAGCTACAGAGGACTGTGACACACACACACACACACACACACACACACACACACACACACACACACACACACACACACACACACACACACACCTCCCTTGTTGCTAAAAGTTTTTTTTTTATTGGTTGTTACTTGTTTACGTAAGCACATGTCGTATTTTGTTTTACTGGAAGAAAAGATTATTGAATTTTAATATAAAATTGTTTTCTTGGCATATATAGCATTTTTTCCACATCTTCTCGACTTTGAACAGCACTAAAACACTTCACAGCACCTCTCTGTGGGTGGGCTTTCAAATTCCACCAAACTGCGCAAGTGTCTCCGTTTTACAGGTTATTTGTTTGATGAGTTTCCATAACCATCAGGCTGCTGGAACCTTCCAGGAGACCTTCAGGGGTTTGGGTGCAGGGTTTTAATCCAAAAATACTCATGTTGTTTGTCTACAGCAGCGCTGTCCTTTGGAGAAGGGGCAGATGGGAAGACGGCGGGCAGCTGGCACAACTTTATGTCTCGTATTATATTGCCACTTTGCTCTTCAAGTAGTAAACTGGTTCCACACTCCAGCAACGTTCCAGATAGCTTATTTCACGTGGAGACAGGCTCATTTGGGCTTCTGCCAGACATCCAGGAATGACACTGCAGAGGCTCTGCTGCTGACCGGAGTTGATGCCTTTCTGGATTGTGTGATATTAGCAGTGTTTGTGATCCCACATATCAGAACCAGACAGTCTATTTAATGTCATTTCTATAAGTCATGCATCTTTGACAAAACATTCCTAACTCAAGGTCCACCTAGTGTCATATTCAACAAGGTCAAGAACAAACCAACATCATACACATCCACCAAGAAGTACTTTTCTTAAGAAAAGAGTTTACATAACATTTTCATGTATTCAACCAGTGTACTGTTCACCTGTACTTCCACACCAGTTTATGTTCATTTTCCATATTCGTTCTCTCCGTATTAATGTAATATTATATTAAAGTATTATATGTATATTCAACCACCTTTTCAGGAATTATTACATCGATGTACATACCTGTATATGACATACCTATACATACCTGTAGTGGGAATATACATGTTGTTGCTGTCCAAAGAAACACATGTATGTGTACAAATGTTGTGATTTTTAACTACCGGTATTTATAAAACAACTGAAGTTGTCAAAGATGAAAAACCCTGCTGATTTTAAGAGAAAAGTGAGTATGTATTATATGTATGTATACATGTGCTTATGAAAGCATTACATGGGTAAAGTAAAAGCTATTGAGATATGAGTTGTGCATTACTTTACCTGTGTCATTTTCCACATTACATTGTACAGTGTAGGGATCACTGTGAAGGTTAAATATTACTGATAGCAATAATAATGCACTTGGAATTAGGAAATTAGAGAAAATTAAGCCTTTCACAATAGTTGTATATGGTCAGAGAAATCTGCTAAATAGGAAAAACTGTTACGACTCGGACACAGGGAAGGAAGACTCAATTGCACGACTCCAGACATAGAGGTAGTGTAGAACAAACAAAAGTTTACTTCCATAAATCAAAATAACAACTGAAAACACTCACTAGGAGGATATACAAATGTATCGGATAAGCACACTTCATGGATCGCTGGTACTTGCATACACTCTTACAAGGATATGACCAGACGAATTGGCACAAGACAAAGGGAGACAGAACAATTTATACAAGAGGTGAGTGGGAACAGGTGGAAAGAATCAGGGGCGGGGCAGATGCTGACGATGGCGTGAAACCACACAAAGACAGGAAGTAAAGGGATCTGGGTTGAGAAACAAGAGGTAGGTACTAAATAAAACAGGAAGTGACAAGACAACATGAACAACTCAACAAACTCGACGACACATGACAAAAACTTACATTAATTCATCATGAATATTGTAAATCTAAACCTCAAGAAAAAAGCCCAACCAAAGTGTTTTTAATTGTGTATCTTTAATATACTTTAAATACAATAAAAATGAAAATTACTAAATGTTTAGTTTAGTTTTAAGGGCCAGGTATATTTGCACAATAGAGTCTTAAAAAGTACGTGTACAGCTTGAGCTGTGTTGTAACTCAATCAGTGCACCTGCTTCTGATGAATGGACTAACCCTCTCTGAAAGCATCACACAGTGTCTCCACAGAGCCGCAGCGCTCTGTATCTATTCAAATTCATTTGTTTCTGGCCAGGAAATGTAACTTACCTTCAGTAGTCATTTTTGCTTATCCGTAATATGCTATGTCTTGTTAAAGCAGCAATAAGGAAGGTTTTACTACAGCCGCACAAAGGGACCATAATAATATATTTGGGTGCCTGATGGGGTTGTTGATCGATAGCATTCCACAGTGATTGCTTGGCCACAAGCCAGTCTCATGAACCCGCATGTCTTGGCTTAACTCTGGCATTTCTGTTTCTCAACAGTGGCTCACTTTCAAGCAGGTACATCACCATGGTAACTCCTGCACACTCCTAATGTTGCCGCACACCTAACCAGACGTATAAACAGTATGTTGTAAGCCAGTGGTTCGCAACCTTTTTTGGGCCAGCGCCCCCCTATCCATTATCCAGGTCCCTTACCGCCCCCCATCAAATAAAATGTAGGCTAATTGTATTTTAATGTTGATTATTATTCTGTTTGTATTATTCTGATTATTATTCATAGTATTTATTATTTGTATTACATATTGATTATATACATTTTGTATTTAAATTCTTATATAATTTTTCTTATCATTAGGCTGCTATATTATGTTATTATGAGATTGAAGTTACATAATAACATTTCTAAATAATAATAAATATTATATTTATTATATATAGATAGATTGATAGATAGATAGATAGATAGATAGATAGATAGATAGATAGATAGATAGATAGATAGATAGATAGATAGATAGATAGATAGATAGATAGATCTGTTCTTCTCTTTCTCTTATTATTGTCTTTATCAAAAATATCCAAAATTGTTTCCCTAAATGAACGTGAATATTATTTAGTAAGTCATTGACTGCAGTCCTATAAAATCTAGTACTTCTGCATCCACATATTGTGTTATCTTAACAAGGATGGGCATCCTGTTTGCATATGTGATGCTATTTTTATTTACAGATGTGTTCCATTATGGAGCTCCTGGGTGTACCTCCTGTCCATCTTCTGCAAAAAGGGTGGTACTATGAAAACCTTTTTGTCAGAACACATCCCGATAACTAGAGACTGGTGGTACGACAAGACGAAGAGTCACCTCATTCATAACATTGTCTTCTCTAGTTATGAATATATTTTCCACAAGTTAACATGATTTAGAGGTATCTAAAAATGCACTGAACCTTCTTTTAGACACCTCAAGAGGGCCGGACTGCCCACCTCCCGCAGACACCAGGATCAACCAATTCCACAACCTCGACGATTTGGAAACTTTGTTACTGGTAAATTGCGTTCTAGCTGCTGAAAATTGACTTAATTAGACCCTGTTCCTAAAAATCTGAAAATGTACTTTACTGCTGCTGTATTTGTCCTTTCTTTTAAGTTGAAGTTCAATATGATGAAGGCTGAAGAAATGAAGCATTGACCTGATAAAGGCGATGCCTCAGATAGATGCCAATCAGAGGATCACTCCCTGCCAAGTCCTCGCCCATCCATTTGTCACAGGGAGCACCCTCACCCATGACTTTGAGTACGTGTTTGTGTTTGCAAGGAGGCTGCAGTGGCAGTCTTTATTTTATTGCCTTTATATACAGATTATCAGACAGTACAGGTACCTGTCAGATTGTAATTTAAGATATCTTGAATCATCAATGAATTATTCTGACTGGTCATATTACAATACTGATTTGTCAATGCATTTTTAGTTTTCCAGAATCTAATAAGGAATAGTCATATAAAAACCTTTTTACATAATTAAAACTGCTTGCCAGACATAGTCTGTAATTTAATCACATTTCCATTAAAGATTTGAATGCTTGCATAATAATGTTTTGTGTGACTTCACAAGTCCCTGTACCTGGCATTTTGGATTTGGTTCTTACCCTAACCCTGATGATCATTAGCATGTTATTTATCTCTTTCAAAGAAAAGTAACAGATGGATGAGTTCCTACTCAGCTGGGATGAAACAGTCTTTGATTAACTGCATGTATTTTAATTCCACAGCATTAATACACCAAGTGGAAATAATGGCTCAACATTAGTCACATTAACATTCAGTCCATTTATTTATTTTTCCATCAGCAAACATACCATGACATTTAGACACACAATAGGTTAGCCTGCGGGAGCAAACGCTACCTCCGCCAACTTGTGTATGTGTCCGTGTATGTATGTGTGTGTGTGGTCAAAAACTGTTAACCTTCCAGCAGAACACCACTGTCAACAAACATTGGTTCCTACTTATAGTAGGAGCGCTAATTGGCTCCTACACACCGGCCCCTAATTGTTAGTACAGGTGGAACAAACAATTTACTGCAAACAATAAAAGGAGCCAACGGTGAAAACATGAATTTCCAGACATAAATTCAACAATCTACACTTCTTGTACTAAACAAAGTTTAGTTACAGGTCTCACAATAATTTCCTGGATTCATCCAAACTGTCAGGGTTTTTGGACTGCAGTTCCTCTTTTGACCATGTGGGGTCGCCACCGTTCATTTCTGTGTGTCATGTGCTTGTCTTTATTGTTTCATTGGTTGCACCTGTTCCTTGTTTGCTAGCCTTTATAAGCTGCCTGTTTTCTTCTGTTCATTGCTGAGTCTTGATTTGTTGCCGGAGGCCAAGTTTGTGAGTTTTTGAGCCGTCTCTTGAAGTGTCCGTTTTTGTGCCCTTGTCTCGAGTTCCTTAGTTAACTGCCTTTTTACTCTTTAGCTCTTGAGATCCTTTTGCTGCCTGCTTTTCGGATATCCTCTGTTGATCCTGTTTTTGTCCAGACTTTACCTGTTGGTTGTCTGGAGGTATTTGAGTTGTCTGCCCTGTTGCTCTAAAAGTAAAGACTTCTTTTCTGACCCACTCCAAGCCTGTGTCTGTCTCTGCATCTGAGCCTATCACCCCTGGGTAGCACAGTGGTAGAGCGTCCCTACCACGCGGGAGACCCGGCTTCGATTCCCAACAGATCCTGTCAGCAAGACTCAGCCATGGAACCAGGCTCAGCAGAGACAACTAACAGGTAAAGTGACCTGTGACAGGTTGCCACTGATAAAGTTTACGTCAGGATCAAGAATCGTGGCTGCGCCTGCTGTCCTGGTCCTGCTGGACACTGGGAAGCCTTTTTGACATTTTCCTGGATTCATCCATACTTTCCCTTTTTCAACACAACATAATTTCTGTCAAATGTTGTATTTGTACTATGTTGTTTATCCTGTACACACATCTATTGCATGTCTGTCCGTCCTGGGAGAGGGATCCCTCCTCAGTTGCTCTCTCTGAGGTTTCTTCCATTTCCCCCTTTAATTGTGGGGTTTCTTTTAGGAAGTTTTTCCTTGTGCGATGCGAGAGTCTAAGGACAGAGGGTGTTCGTAACCTGTACAGTCTGTAAAGCACACTGAGATAAATGTCTAACTTGTGATATTGGGCTATACAAATACATTTCATTTTATTTATTTTTAATATTTTTTTTTTGGACAATGTTGGTCTTGGTTTGCAGCTTGACAGAGCGCACCAGACCCCTTTTGTCAGGAAAAACCTCCAATACTTTGCTGAGGCCAGGAACCACGTGGAGCTAAAGAATCCATGATGACTACATCTTCGGCGACCAAACTCCTTTTCTTTTGATTCCACTTCTGCCTCTCTTGTAGTAACGGCAGGTATTCCCGAACCCATCACTTCCAAAACAGATCCAAATCATTTCGATCATCAGACAGCTTGGTGATTGATTTGTGTTCTGTTGGGTTTTCCTCTGTGTCCAGTGTGCTGGCTTCAACAGGGGAAGTCAGAATTCCTCAAGGCTTTGTCTCTGTGGAGATTTGGAGGATGGTAACTCCAGCGAGACACCCGTCACACCGCATATTCCTGTCTGATCCATTATCAGAGCTTGTTCCACAGATGTTAGGCCTGCGCATCAAGTTGCTTACAGAGATTCTATTTACCACAACAGAAGACAACTCCATGTCAACATTACTGCCATTTCCATTTAAGGGACCATTGATGACCCATCCCAACGCTGTTCTTTTAGCGTATGGGCCATCTCCACAGCTGTTGACAATTTCCCAAGGTTCCAATATCTTGGGAGCATTGGTTCCTATCAACATCTCAACATTGGCCTTTATGCTGGGATATGAATTTTTCTCAAATGATTCCACCTTTCCACATCTATAGCAGTAGCAATGTTGTCTGCAGTGACTGGCATTTGCTTCTGAGTGATGACCTCTGGGAGAGGATAAAGGTTATTTTCCCCAAGACCAGATACCTCCATCCCAAATAAGGAGTAACACCACCGTCAACAAACATTGGTTCCTACTTATAGTAGGAGCGCTAATTGGCTCCTACAGTTTCTACCAAGATGAAATGCTAAATAGTAATAATAGAAAATTACAATGGTAAAAAGCAAAAGTATTATTTTCGGCTGGTAAGAAATCTGTCTGACCGGTAAACAATTTCAGCTACCAGCCACCTTGGTCAATGGAAGAAACGGGCATGTCATGGGTAAAATGTTTACCATCATGCATATCTTGCCAGGCAGTACAGGCATCTCTCCATTTGAAATGTTGTATGGGAGACCATACTATTTACCTACTTTTAAAGCATTTGTAGCAGAAAACCTGCCTGAGTTAGAGAAAGCCTAGCAAAAAGTTAAAACGAAGAGAAACTATTCACTGTGTTACCGTCCCCAAAAAGGTCCATTCCAGGTGTTTCTGACGACGCCAACGGCTGTTCATATTGCTGAAAGGGCATCCTGGATCCACCTGACACACTGTAAGAGAGCATACACACCTGAAACCACAAATTGTCCACCATCTCATTTCTAGGCACCAGACCTGGACTCTGCTGTGGTGAAGCCTGACTACAAGAGGGGATGAGACCAACAGGGCCACTCGTTCCAACGTCAGTGAAGAAACCAACAAAACCCAGTGGGCTAGAAGGGTTCTGATTGAAGTTACTTAATAAAGTTTCAAAATAATAATAAATACTATTATATTCTTTTGTCGTTGTTTTTACCTTCAATTGCCCTAATACACCATGTACCCAGGGAGCAAACAAAGACATTTTATTCAGGAATGTTAAACGAATGCAACGTAAGAAGTTTGAGATTCCAACTTTAATCAGTGTCATAAACTGCAGCCAATCAGAAACGGGTCAGACATTCAAACTGTAATTGGTGTTAAACACAGCAGCCTCAGAACTGTGAAACAATTTGCACTCTTAAGTGTTCCCGCGAAAAACTAGCACAAAGGAACAAGACCGACTAGAGCGATAATTTGTTACCATTAATTCCTATTAGTTTTAACAATTGGAAAACATTTTCTAATTGTTATAAAATAAAATATGTGTACACTTATAAATATGACTCTTAACTGTTTGTTCAGGTCCAAATGCTCTGTAAAAGGGTCCCGTGGGGAGAGCCACGCCTGTCAGCGGAACACCCTCTTGTAAATCTGTAACCACGTCAATAACACGGCGTTCATGGTGTGTCCTTGGAAAAACATTCATGCTTTTAAACAGCACTTTATTGCTGAGTAAAATAAAAGTCTAAAAACACAGTTGCCTGAACACTGGTCAGAATCAATTCAGAATTTGGTTTATTGCCAAGTAAATAAGGACTTTGCCTCGCTCTTTTTTCAAATCTCAGATTTAACAACATAGCAGAGCCTATAAAACAAACGCCCCCCAAAAACAAACACCCCCTTTTCAAAAATATTGCTTCCAGCGCCCCCCGAGACAACTGAGACGTATGTGTGCAGCTTTGGAAATGTGTTAGACTGATGAGACGAGATGGAAAGCTCTGTGTGACAGAGCAGTGTTAACACATTTTTCCTCAAGTGATCCTCTGTGGCCTTGGCAGATGAAAGTGTTAGTTCTCTCTGGTACATTTTTTAGATGTCTGAGCATAATGGTTTGCTCTTTGTGAGTGAAGATATTTTGTCCCACGCTTCACACTTATACAGTTTGTGTAATGCTGCTAGCCACATGTCACAGATCGCTGCAAAGTTCCTTACTGAATGTTCATTATCATTATATTATCAAAGCTAGAGTGGCTTTTCTTGACCTGTAGTTCAGGTGACTGACTGGGATGAGAGAAGATCCCCCTCTATACATTACAGTACATCAGTCAATTGCAATCACGCAGGCTCACATAGTGTGAATGCTGGAAGCCCTTCTGATGGATTACACTGATGTCCAGAATATGCTGTGTCAATGTGGCTTGAATGGCAGGAAAGTTCTTAAGAGTGTTTTTGGTTACATTACTAAAGCTTTTTTACTAATTACTATTAGCTTTCTCAGTGGTGAGGCCAACGTATTTTGACCTGATGGCTCTCCCCAAAGCATAATGTAATCATTGACACAATCTGTCCATTACATTTTGATATATGTGTATGCAAATGGAAAGAAAAGAGAGAAAAATCGAGAAGTCGCCTAAATGTTAGAATTTGTCCTCTGAGTCTCATGAATATCCACAGCACATGTCCTGTCAGTCTGTCTAGCAGCAGCAGTGATCCTCTCAGATGTTTTGTGGAGCCTTTGACAATGCTGGGTTTCAGTTCACTTCTCATCACTGTATGAGACATCAGCATGTAACATTTCCTAGATGCTGGCTATCTGTGTTTGGAAAGAGATCAACTCATTGTTGTGCTGCAGAGCGTCCTGCTGAGCTTCTACACTCAGGGTGTTGATGACTTTCTTCAGTCTCCTTCTGTACGTTAGCTACAGGCTCATTAAGCTCATCAAGCTGCATGCTGCTTGGATTACAGAGCCTCTGGAAATAGTAATAGGTTGTGAGAGACATTGTAGTACTATAGATCAATACCAGACAGTTTACCAATCACACACAAGGCGACGCTATAAACAAACTACTACCTATGTTTATGTTTTCCTCTAAAGCAGTGTTTCTCAAACGTTTTCAGACCAAGGACCACTTAACCAATAAAAACACACTCACGGACCACCTAACTCCCCAAATATCCCAAAATAATAGGCCTGCTTACCACTCTAACAATATATTACAAATGACAGCCTAATGATGAGCTTTATGTGACCTTCTCTATATCGCTCGTTCACACATTAAATCAACAATACAAATACAACTATGGATTCTACAAGCATTTCGTTCATATGAGATTTAAACGGTGAATGCTGATTTTACACATGATATGAAATGTAGATTACATTTATTACTGAGTTTATGTCCGTACAGAGCCGCAACTTACCCACAGCAAGATCATTTGCTACTGAGAGCAAAATGCAAACTGTGACGATGCACCTTCATTGTCGCGTCAGATTTTTTATTTCATTTTCTTTTAACTGACCCTGTCTACAGCCATCAATCCATCTTGTCAGTTGACCGTGCAGATCATTTATGACGTAAATGAACCTTCATAGCTACGCTACATCTAGGCTACACTCTATACTAGTCATTTTTAAACAGTTTGAGAAACACTTTAAACTTATAATATATTCATTTCAAATGTGACATTTTACCAATATCCTCACTAGCGGTCGCTCACAGACCACCAGTGGTCCGCGGACCACTCTTTGAGAAAGACTGCTCTAAAGAAACCTAATTTAAAGTCAGTCAGCTGATTCACAAGTCTGTCAATGTCAAACATGAAATCCAGAGCAATGAAGGTCGTAAACAGGTCACATGTATAGACTTAATCGGAGTTTCAGGCTTCCGGTGGAATCGCAATGCATGCCGGGGTGGCAAGACTAGAAAAGTGAGCACCAACTCCACAAGGGCTGCCATATTGGATTTATTCTCTACGTGTTTACATTTTATTTAGCTTATTCTTCAAGCGTGTTTACATTATATTTGGCTAGTTATTAATATGTAATCATCGCTCTTCTAGTTATGGGATTTGGACACCGACATTGTGTGGTGAGAGGATGTGTGAGTGGGAAAAAGCTAAATAAATGGGCAGAATCTCATTGTGAGCTTCACGATTGCAAAAGTTGCGACTGCAAGCCCCCGTTCAAACTATTTCCATTTCCAACAGCACTAACAAACAATGATAGAAGGTTAGCATGGACCAAAGCTCTCCAATGCAATGGGAAGTCTTGGGAGCCCAAGAAATCTTCACGGATTTGCAGTGAACATTTCATGCAAGGAAAACCAACAAATGAATTCCCTGATCCTGAACTCGACCAGGGGTATGTAGTCTATCTACTTGATTTATATATTGACAAATGTACTTTCTATATATTGAGTTTTATAATAATTAACAAAAACAAGTTGGGTATATATTTATAATAGCTTACCCTGCAACACAACTGCAATAAGGACTTATGATATCGACAGTTTTCTTGACTGCGCAGATCCATGCCGAATGTGGCGTATGGGAGATTTTCATTGAATGAGTACATTTTGCTTTCAAAAAGCTATACTCAGAATCTGCGAGAGGATTGAAAGATATTTGTTTCAACCAGCCAAAGTTAAACAGTCTAAATGCTTTGCCTTCTTTGTATTCGTTCAAAGTTTGTTTATGAAACTCGACATCGTTCCCTGGATGGTCAGACATTAAAAATAATGTTATATCGCTAAGGTATATCGGCGGCCAAGAAGTCATGCTGTTGTTTTCATTGACCCAGCCATCCTGCAATGTCAAGGGATCAGGCACTGAAACGCCACTCGGCATAACCAAAAGCTTAGTCTTTTCTTTTTCTGTGATTGAAAGTCTTTCGTTAGCTGTTGGTTGCTCCTCAATGCCCATTTCTGATGCAGCAAACACCCTGGCAATAAGCTCGAGTTTTGTTCCTTAAACCTTTAAATTCCGCTTGCGGCAAAATACTTTCGAAGCTTCGACTTTCCACATCTGAACCTCATCATAAGAAAGGAGTTCAGAACTCATTGTAGAGTAGTAGGTTTGTTTACAACACGCTTGAAGAATAAGCTTGCAGTCACAATTTTTGCAATCGTGAAGCTCACAATGAGATTCTGCCCATTTATTTAGCTTTCTCCCACTGTTTGAATATCCTTTCACCACACAATTTCGGTATCCAAATCCCATAACTAGAAGAGCGATGATTACACACTAAAAACTAGCCAATACAATGTAAAAACGCTTGAAGAATAAGCTAAATAAAATGTAAACACGTAGAGAATAAATCCAATATGGCAGCCCTTGTGGAGTTGGTGCTCACTTTTCTAGTCTTGCCACCCCAGCATGCATTGCGATTCCACCGGAAGCCCAAAACTCCGATTCCTTCTATTGGTATCATTGTGGCTTGGTGGAGGAAAAACAGCAATATAGCTGCAACATCCTATCAGAAGGCATAGGCATACTGCTCAATGCCCGACTTCCTACAAGGTAGCCATGAGATGACTTGTTGCTAGTCAAACTCAAAGTGAGCTGTAGCTGTTACTTGTGCTTTCTTTGCTCTCCAGATATAGATGAAGGGGTTCTAGTTTGCTCTTACTATTTAAAACCTTTTTGCAAAATAGTTTTGGATATAGTAATATGACAAACTAGATTTAAAGTGAGATGCAGTTGTGTACTACTTTCACTTATGTAATAATATTGTGGAGTCAAGGAAATTTGATTTGTTGTTTCTATAAAACTTTGTTTAAAAAAAACTAAACGCACACACTGTAGTTCATTTTCACTCAATCCCACATGCAGTGCCCTCGAGCACCAAATCCACCTCTACAAATAGTCCCTAACAGATGCCTTATTTCCTCCTGCTTGAGTGATGCTTGCTTCTGTCACAGTCTGGTTGCATTTTGGTTTCCTGTTTTATTTTTTAAATGTTCACTCCCCCTTGTGTCATGTCTAGCTGTACTTCCTGTCTGTGTGTTTTCCTTCCCTTCCTGATTGTTAATGTGTTCCTCCTGTGTCTATTTACCCTGGCCTTGTGTCTTTGTCTTTCTCCCCCAGCTGTGTCTTGTTCCCTCGTTTGGTGTCTGTGTATATATCTCTGTCTGCCCCAGTGTGCGTTGTCGGATCATCTTTCATATTATGTGCCTGTTACCTGCCGTTAGTGATGGGTAAATTAAGCTTTTGTGAAGCACTGAACCACTTCAGCCAATTGTTTCGGAAATGGGTTCATTACTCGAAGCTTCAGTTACAGTGACCTCTACTGGCGAAGTGCAAGGCTGCAGTGGATTTAAAGTATCTTTGCCTTGAAAATTCTTTGACGCACACATCTGAGACTGAATATCATGTTCTATTTAAAAATAAAGATTGATTGTGTGTATGTGTTACTGCCGTGTTTCCTGCTGTGCGTCACCCGTGTCTACCCCTTGTCTACCCCGTGTCTACCTCTGGTTCGGTTTGTGTTTCTTCAGTTTTATTTGTTACTTTGTATTTTCTGATTCAGATTTCAGTTTATTAAAGGCTCGCTTTTTGTTAAAACCTTGTCTGTTTCCTGCAGTTGGGTCCTCTTCTGTACCATAACTTGACATAACCATGACAGCGTCACGGTTATGTCAAGTTATGTCAGCAGTTGGAGTTTGAGAGATTAACAATAAAAACTAAGTAGCTAATCATGCCACATGAGCTCTTTTCATCCTCAACAGTGTGAAGACCTGAGAGGGAGGAAGAAGTCCAAGCTGGCTTTCCAGAGAAAAATATTAAATATATACGATGCACCCAAGATTTATATACAGCAGTATATTAGATGTATAATAACATCTAAAAACCTGTTTCCATATTACTGCTGGTGTTCACATCGTGGATACCAGCAGTTAGACCAAGGTCATTGTCTAACCTTCACCAACCCACCTATTCTTAATGTTGGCAGATCAGAAAACACTCAAAAAAATAGTATTTTTAGCGGTCATATTGGAAGGCGAGGACAAATCACCTACTTCGTTGTTGAGGTATGAGGAAGTGTTTGGAGCAACAAACACAATGTGAATGTGAAGCAAGTTTATTAAACTAACTGGTCTGCAAAATGTATATGACTTGAAGGATTCATTACAATTGCAAATCAGTACAACAAACTGAGGAACCTGTGATTTAATGGTAATGTGGGAATCCTACAATATAAGAACAATATGTAATATGTTTTCCTCTCCTTGTTTCTTTGAATAGGGTTGTTAATTATTTTCAATGTTTTTGTTGCCGGTGAAACCAGTCAAGGAGAGATGACAAATGGCCACTGTAAAAAGGAAGCGGAGGTGAACTGTGACATTAAGTGAGATCAAATGATTATTATATATTCAATACTAACACAATAATAATACAAAGGGATTAGAGAAAAAGCTAAACTTGAGTTATGCGGGGAGTTCAGTAAGCACATTAAAAGATAGAGAAAATTATAGAGAACTGACGTTTACCACTTATGGTCCATTTAAGTTCAGAAGAAATATTGCAATCAATTAGGTGTCAACTGGTGTGTGCTCATTTAATCCATCATTGGTTTGAGGAAAATACCAAATATTGTTTTAAAATATAAAGTTATTTCAATTTCTCAATCACTTTGGTCAGGTCCGCTAGTCAGCAACTCATCTGGGGTTTTCTGCAGTCAGAGCATCACTATTTTATGAATGAAACTAAAAGTCTGAGAAATGTAAAATTGCTGATGACTCATCAGTATCAAAAATGAAAAAGCTATATCTCGAATTACCTTAATATTGGTTTTATTGAAGGACAGGACAGGTCTCGGCCAGAAGGTGTCCTCTGTTGTGAGAAGCTAGCAAACGATGAGGGCAATCCAAATGAAACGACACCAGGAAAGAAAAACACCAAGAGACTATTGGTAAAGGTCATGAATTCTTTGAGAAGAAAAAGCAGTTGGCACTATTAAAAAGATCCAGACATTAGAAAATCATTTGAAGTAGCAGGCAATAATTTACAAAGGCTGATGTCATGAAATATTAAAATATGCCTAGCTTTTAGTAAATACAGGTAGGTACGGCCTATATCTGTATGTTTCTGTGATATTCCCACCCTATGTGCCACAAAATGATTCCTGCATAGGCTGCAGTATTTGTGGCTGAGGAACCTTAAGGGCCATGAACTCAAACACTGTGGCTCCTGCCTGCACTCCACAGACCTGCTTCCACTGCAGTGTGTCCACAGAGGAAAATAAAATTGTGGGCATGATGATGACGTGCTTATTCATTACTAAAGGGTTGGGACAAAGCTGAAGAACTCGGAGCCTAAATGTCGAATCAAAACAGCAATCCTCTAGTTCAATCGATATATTTATTTAACGTGATAAGTCAAACATAGAAAATATTCTCAGCTGAGGACACATTTTGCGTCGCCGTTTCCATAGACCGCATGGCTCAAAGAGCCCCATCGTTGCGGTCTCACGGCTCCGCTCCAGTGTGTCCCGAAACATTTGAAATCATCGCATCTAATACATGGAGTAGGCGTTGACCTTCTCCTCATTGGTCCCAGTTTGGCGCCAACACGATCCTCCGTCAGCAGTCAGGAAGTAATGGTTTGTTGACCCGTTTTCTTAAAGGGGAAGTGCCCCTATTATGTTTGTAATACACTCAGTGCAGAAAATACATAATTGCAGAGAAACATATTCGTAGTGTAGATATATATATATATATATATATATATATATATATATATATATATATATATATATATATATATATATATATATATATATATTGATTGAGGTAAACAAATACATATGATAGTCTTTCCAATGTGGATTAATTTACCTGACATTACCTAACGCCAAGTCGAGTATTTGAATACAAAATGTCAGATGTAGGACATTTACTACTTGTCCAGTCATTTAGGCTACGTGCGCACAAATCGTAATTACAACATTTCCGACATCACTTGAAGGCAGCAGCAGATTGTACGGAGGACAGCCTCGGCACGAGCAGAGATATGCAGCAGCCACTGAGCGATGTGGAGAACTGGCTCG